>NW_023459054.1:56099-65284 GCF_013731165.1 Rhagoletis pomonella | reverse complement strand
ATATCTCTTTATAAAAAGAGGACGATGTCGTTAAAGATGCAACTGGATCACATTAACCAGCAGTTTTCTCCGGACTCTTTAAGAAACTTGGATGAGGTGGACATTGCTATGTATCTGGAATTGGTTGAGCGCCTTCGCTCAAGTTTTAACGACGCTCAGTCCTGCCTTGAAGCTGAGGATCATAGCGAATTCGCTAGTGAAGTCAGTTGGTCGTTTGTTAGGTTACACATGGAGGTTAAAGGCAAGCTCACACGTGAACTTAATTAACGCAGGGCCCTCGTTGCACACTCATTAACAGCTCGTCCATTCGTAATCGATGATGCATCTCCATCGTTTATTATTTCTCAACGCAACCGGCTTCCTGAATTGCAACTTCCACTCTTCAATTCTGCATATACAGAATGGTCAGACTTCATTGCAATGTTTAACTCAGTTATTATAGCTGCACTGAGTTAAGCAAAACTGAAAAGTTTCAACATTTTCGGCCAAATTTAAGAGGCGCTGCCTTGGATACAGTTCGTTCCTTGGAGCCAAGTGATACCAACTACGACAAGGCAGCGGACCTTTTGATGAAACGGTTTGGCAACCAGCTACTCGACTTTCAAGCGCATATAAAAGAAATGTTCGCGCTCAAAAGGGTGGAGAGTGGCTGCGCTTCTGGTCTGCGCTCTTTCAGCGACAAGCTAAACGCACATCTGCGCTCTTTACAAACGATGACAACGGGGGAGCAGATTGCTGATGGGTTTCTCATATACCTTATCTCTCAAAAGCTCGATACAAAATCAAAAATCAAATGGGAAGAAGATCTACCAACAAATTCGCTTCCAACTTGGACATCTACGATAAGGTTACTGGAGAAGAGGTGTCGCATGCTAGAAAACGTGGAGGCCAGAGTACCAGCAGCAAACAGCACTTCCGTGGCAGGCAAACGTTCACCTAGCGGTAACAGCAGTTCTCGAAAGGCACTTGAAACATCTTCAAGCGTATGTTCGTTTTGTGATTCCACTAGTCACTGAATTTATGTTCTCAATTCGAAGACTTATCACCTCCTTCGCGTTATAAGGAAGCCCAGCGCCTACACTTGTGTCTCAACTGTCTTCGCCAAGGCCATTGGTACACATGCATAAAGGTGAGCAACCTACATCGCTTCGTTCGGCCGACAACACTGGCGCTGGAACGGCACCAACGTCTTCGATGAGAGTGCAGCCACAGCTGCATCCTCAGAAAACTTCGTTTTACTGGCAACAGCAATTATACATATCAAAAATCGTACAGGGTGTTACATTCCCTGTCGAGCATTGCTCGACTCCGCCGCTCAGGTAAACTTTTTTACATGGCGCCTGGCAAATCAATTAAAATTAGAAACGAAAAAGATAAGCACATCCATATCTCGTATAGGTGAATCCAATTTCGTCGCTGACAGGGCAGATGACATTTTCGCAAGGGCACATAGTAATGACTACACTTTCTCCTTTAAAGCTATCGTCGCCAACACCATCACCGACCACCATCTGAACTTCGACCTAAACATCGATTGGTGGAACATTCCGCCAGACACCAAATTCGCAGATCCGCTTTTCTATAAAACGCAACGCATTCATGTCTTGTTGGAAGTATCAGTATTCTTCGAGTTAATGTGCGTTGGCCAAATTAAGTCAGCTTATAACCGTCCAATCTTGCAGAAGACCAGATTAGTATGGGTCGCTACTGGTGGAGGACTACATTTCCACAAATCATCGGCTTTATTTGCAGTTCGTTCTCAATCAGAAGAAGACGAAGATAGTCTCGATGACCTTGTCAAGCAATTCTGGGAAGACGAGAGCTGCTCAGTTCTGCTACTAAATCGCAGGAAGAAATTAATGGCGAACTTCACTTTCAAAAAAATTATACGGCTTGATTCTGGTGAGTATGCTGTACGACTACCGTTAAATCAAAACGCTACTAATCTTGGCGATTAACATACACAAGTCAAGCAACGTTTCTTAAGTTTAGAAAGAAAGCTGCAGCAGAAGCCCGGCATTAAAACTCAGTACTCATCATTCATGAATGAATATGCTGAGCTGAAACACATGTCACCTGCAAGGTTGGAACCACAAAAGAAAAATTTCTTTTTGCCGCATCATTGGGTTCATTAGGCTGACAGCACAACCACGAAATTGCGAGTCGTGTTCGATGGCTCCGCAAAATCGACCAGTGGATTTTCGTTAAATGATGTCCTCATGGTTGGTCCAAACATTCAGCCTAAACTCTTCAACACACTTTTGCGTTTTCGTATGTTCAAGGTAGCCTTAACGGACGAAGAAGCAAACTTCCCGCTTGGAGCATAGATTGTTCGCCGAGATTTTTACGGCGACGACCTCATCACTGGTGCAGACACCCTGGAACAAGTGATTGAAATTCGTTGCCAAACAACACAGCTACTTCACAGGGGAAATTTCGTTCTTCGAAAGTGGTGCTCAAACGTTTCTGCATCTCTCAATGGAGTGGCTGAATCTGACCGTGAGCCGCTGCTACACTGCGCTTGGACTAGTATGGGCCCCAAAATCAGATGACAGGTAACCAAACGAATCGCATTATCAACAATAGCTCGGTTTTACGACCCACTAGGACTCATTGCTCCATTTCTAACTCAAGCAAAAATATTCATACAAAGCATGTGGAAGCAACGTCTTCACTGGGACGAAAGTTTGCCACAGCTCTTGCACAAGAGTTGGACCGATTTCTGCGGGGAACTTGAATCAGTATCCAATTTTCTTTTCCCTCGATATGTACTAATGCCAAATTCTCACTTAAAACTTCATGCATTTTGTGATGCTAGCCTAGCTGCGTATGGTGCATGTGTATATGTTCGAGCGCAATACATCGATGAAATCAGAACCAGCCTATTATGTTCGAAATCAAGAGTAGCGCCATTAAAGACTCTCACCGTACCAAAGCTCGAGTTATGCGCAGCCTTGCTACTCGCTGAGTTATTGGACTCGGTCAGGCAGACACAAATATTTGATTGCAGCATACACTGTTGGTCGGACTCAACCCACGTGTTATAGTGGCTACGGGAGGAGTCTTCAAACTTCAATATCTTCGTTTCCAACAGGGTTAGCCGTATACAGACTTGGCACCACATTCCAACTGCGCTCAACCCAGCTGACACCTTGTCACGGGGAGCATCCCAAAGTGAGCTTCTCAATTCGCAGCTTTGGATGCGCGGTCCAACCTTCTTACTTAAAGATCAGAATGACTGGCCACCAGAACCTGATTTTCTTATCGACATGCCAGAACGGCGGCGCACTACTCTAGCCGCAACAATCCACCTTGATGATATTTCACTTCGCTGCAAGTATCTAAACTCATTCAGCACCATGCAACGTGTTTTTGCATACGTTTCAAGGTTTATGGTAGGGAAAGATCCCACAACATCAAAGACGTATGGCTCGCTTACGCCTGAAGACATCAAACTTGGAACACAACTTTTATTACGCCTAATCCACCAGTTTCACTTCGCTCCCGAGTACAAAACTTTAAGGGCCAAAAGGAGCATTGAATCATCCAGCGTAGTATACTCACTCAATCCGTTTCTTGACAATTTCGGACTAATAAGGGTTGGTGGTCGCCTTGAAAACTCAATGCTGGATTATGAAGCGCGCCACCCAAAACGACACCCCATTACCATGGCAATCATTCAACATTTTCATTAAAAATGTATTACAATTTTGGCCGGTTGGTGGGCGAAAGACAGTAGCCCGTGTAATCAACAAATGCTTAAGGTGCTTTCGTCTGAAGCCAAAGGTTATGGAACACATTAAGGGTATAAGTCAGAGGTACGCAATGAGGGTCCAGTCAAGTGCTATATTGGCATCCTTATTTGTTTTGCTACAAAGGCTACGCATTTGGAGGTGATGAGTGATTTAGTGAGATGTGATAGCGGTCCAAATATTTTAGCAGCACTACTACTGAAAAGTGTTTATTTTTCAACAAGAATCTGTTCAAGTATACGCAAAAGATGTTCAAGATTTGATTTTGAACATGAGTTGTCTAAAATATACACATGAAATGTTTAAAATTACAAACATTTTGAAAGTAAAAATATATTTTTTACAAATAATAAATACTAAGTGCCAGGGGTGCACCCAGGAATATTTTTTGGGGGGAAATGTTTATACTTCTATATATATGTCATCAGAAAATACTGAAAATTCGCTCTTTAAAATACATTTATGCAAGTTTTATGTACAGTATGAAGTCTATATATATAAAACAAAGTCGTGTTAGTTACACCATTTATAACTCAAGAACGACTGGACCGATTTTTGTGATAGTTGTTTTTTGAATTTGTCTACCTTCCGAATAGCAGAATAACTACTAAAACAACCGCTAGGTGGCGCTGGAGTCGAGTTATGAGTAAAACCCGTATTTATGGTCCGATTCACCTCATATTTGAGATATGTATTGACAATAGGAAAAAATTTACCATTGCAAAAAAAGAGCCGCCAGGTGCCGTTAGAGTCGAGTTATTACTAAAAATCGTGCTTATGGTCCGATTATCCTCAGATTCAAAAGATGTATTGATAACAGGAAAAAGAATTATTTCGAAAAAAAATTGCCGCCAGGTGACGCTGAAATCGAGTTACATATGTATATGTTACTAAAAATCGTATTTATGCTCGAATTTATTTCCTTATCGAAATATATGAATTCAAATATCGATGGTCCTCTGGAATAACGACACAACTCAGAATTCAAAAAATCAAATCCCTTATTACTGTTAAGAGGCTCATGTGTCTAATCCTTGGCTAAACCATGTCTAATCTATATATATAAAAACGGTGTGAAAAATGTATAGTAATTGAGAACGGTTGGGCCAATTTGGCAAACATTTTTTTAATTGTTCGTTATTGCCAGAAGAAAGTTTTTACGAAAGAAAATTTTGGGAAAACCCTCCGCGAAAGTCGGGAAATTGGAAAAGTCGATTTTTTTTGTATAATTTTGTGAGCAATTCCTTTGGAATGGCATTCGAATCGAAAAATAGAAAATTCTAAGTGGAAAACTCGGAAAAAACCGGAAGAACGTGAAAAATTTGAATTTTTTTCTACGAAAGCTGGGAAAATTTCGGATAACTGTGAAATTCATTAGGAGCATGAATCAAATGGGAACAAGTTTCTCCTATGTTTTATAACCGATTCGAGTGTGTGCTGCTTTTTTGGAAAGGCGTTTAGAGGAAGGAGTGCACAAAGTTTTAATTTTTCGGTTAGGTGGCGCAGGGGTCGAACGCTAAAAAAAAATTAATTTGGTTTGTTGGTAGCCTTTTGCCTAGATTGGCATATAGGATCGATTGTGCCGTTAAGTGGGCCAGGGAACGACCTATTCGAAAAAGTCTTATTTATGGTCCGATTTGCTTGGAATATGGAACGTACGTAGCTTATTGGCTGGGTTTCATATGATAGGTGGATACCGACCTATTCCAAAAAATTTTATTTACGGTCCGAGTTGCTTGAAATTCAATACCCGTATTATAGATAGGCGTAAAATAGAACCGAGTCATTGTTTTACAGTTCGAAAGGTGTTTGTAGGTGGCACAAACATGCAGGTATTGGCTATTTAACAATACTTATTACACAGGTAAACAAAAATCGCAAAAAATTTGATGCAGCAAAGGTTAACGCATTTTTACCGAATTTTTGTGTGCTGATTACGAATTCGTGAGCATAAAGTTTCCATCAGCTCCAGATTTTAAGAACAACCAGGTCAAATTGTCAAGAAATCGCTTTTTTCCAATACTTGAGAAGCTCTAGCAAAGAACCAAAGGGTGGTAGAACCTTCCACTTAGGCCTTGATTAAAGCTAAAAATCTCGAATACTATCCTTGCAAATTCCTGCACCTTTGCTTGATGGTCACTGATAGTCATTTGTTGAACAGGAATAACTGATTTTGGGAAGTTTGAGTACCTACCGCAATTAAGAAGAAGGTGATAGAACCTTCCACTTAGGCTAAAATTAAGGCTTTGACTTCTGACTTCAATCCCTGAAAACACCATTCCTGCAGCTTGACCCTAAGGTTATTAATGAACAGCTAACACTGATTTTTACACCTTTTTTTCAATTGCATAATTTTCCCTTTTTTTTTTTATTGTTGGACGGTAAAAAGTAAAGGAGTATAGGTGGCCATCAGGGCCAGTTGCAGGAATAGTACTTTCAGGGATAGTAGTCTGTAGTTCTAGCTTTAATTTAAGCCTAAGTGGAAGGTTCTATCACCTTTTGTTTCATTACTAAAACTTCTCAAATATTTCAAAAAGCGCGATTTTTGACACTTTCACTACAATTTTCTCAAATCTGGAATGATGAAAACTTTATACTTACGGATTCATAACCAGCACAAAAAAGCTTATCAAAAACAGCTTCAACATTTGCCGCTTCAAAATCGGTGTTGCTCTGTGTTACCTACACTAATTATATAAAGAGAAGCTCCTTCTTTTTATAAGAGGTGATCTTGCGAACGCCTGTACCGATTTCTTTAAATTTTGGACACCTACTGCAGACTTTCGATATATCAAGGGAGCGTGGCATCACGCATACATATCGTATTATTCATACCCTATATCTCTGGAAGTATTTACGGTAGTGTCCTGGATATTGGTATAGAAATTTCGGGGCTACTGGAAAAGGGGGCGTGGCGCTTTCTTATCATGTTAAAACTTTTACCTCTATGTAAATATATACGCCCAGAATACAATGTTTTTTTCTCTTTTATAATAATTTTTTTTTTTAATTTTTTATAGAAGTATTTATAGTTAATTTTGCACCAAGTGGCATCAAATTTTGAGTGTGCAGTTTTGTAGTTCACTCAGTTTCAGTATCATAAAAGGAAAGTTTTAAATAACTATAAGTTACCGTTGATTTTTGAGAATTTTTTCACTGATGATGTTGCGCATTTTCTCCGTATAACTAATGCGTGATAGTTTTTTTTGTATGGGAAAAAAACCGAACAGTGTCAGAATGTAAAAGACTTATTCTGGTGACTTAACTTCTACATGAAATGATTTTAATGATAATTTTTAGTGGCGCTGGAGCCGAGTTATTGCTAAAAATCGTCGATTCGGAAGCACCAGGGATCAAAGTCAAATTACTCCCGTTAAATCAACCATCAGAACCATTGCGGTCCTTGCTTCACGGCGACTAAACAGAATGTGGACAATGATACTCACCAGTTTGGAAATTGCCACCAACCAGTTACTGGCGAAAACGTTGGACCAAATGTTTCAATAAAAAAATTAATTTTGGGCGGGACGAAGTTCGCCGGGCCTGCTAGTAAATAAATAAAGTTTTTAAAGTTTCATAAATTGCATTTTATTGACATAAAATTTACAAAGAACACTCAAACATTTTCAACCGGCGTCAAAAAAGGGGAGGTTTCTGAGTATTTTTTCTTCTTTTATGTATTCCACCGCATAACTTTGGACCGCGTAAACCGATTCCAATAATTCGTTTTTCTTACCGGAAAGATGGTACCTTAAGGGTCGTCCCATAATTTGGTTTAGATCCGATCATTAAATCATCAAAACGGTACTGCTAAATTTGTATATGAGAATTGAAGTTGGTTTTGTTTTTTGCTTAAAAATTACTTGTTTAGTAAAAGGTTCTACAAACACAAGATGCACTCATCTTTCAAAAGTAATACAAAATTTTACAAAAGAATTTTTATATAAATAAATTAAATAATTCCATGAAATTTTTACACTTTTATATTTATTTTCGTCGATTTCTGGTTTCTAATTTTTTTAATACTTCGAATAACGAAAATTTAACTAAACTTGTATTTTTATCTAGTAGCTCATTTTGGTGGAACAAATTCGAAGTTAGCAAATTAAATCTTCGAATGCTTGATAAGTACATATCAGCGGTAAACTTTTTTAGGCTGTAAAGTGTAAAAAGCAAATTTTGCATTGCATATTTTTAGGACAATGTTTTCATTAGCAGTTAAACTTTAAAGAGCTCTCAAGAAAAAGGAAAAATTCTTACAAAATGACGCACAAGAAATGGAGAAGAAATTTTCTTCTATCAAACTTTCTTAAATCACAATAAATTTAACCCCAAAACCCACCCCTTGTGTGCGCTACGTGACAAATTTGGTATGTAAAAGTAAACAGACAGTGTTTAATATTGCACACACAAGGAGAGGAAACTGGTTACCTCTCTTTATATGCGTAAATTTAAAGGAAAATTTTTTAGAGGAAATTTTAAACATTTTATGTGTAAACTGTGAAATTGTGAACAATAAATGTTTAGAAGTCAAAAAACAAATTTGAAATTTGTTCTACGCTACACATATGATAAGCAAAAGTAAGCAAGCAGCGTTTAATTTAATTAACACGGTGTGTAAATTTGCATTCATTAAGAGAGGAAATTGGTTACCTATCTTAATATGCGCAAATTTAAACAAAAATTTTTTAGAGCGCACACTCTAGATTCAGATTTTTAAAAAGCTGCAAACGTGTTTTTTAGCAACTTTCTAAATTGTCCAACAAACGTATGGAAAATTGGATTTGCATTCATTAACAGAGGAAATTGGTTACCTATCTTAATATGCGCAAATTTAAACAAAAATTTTTTAGAGTGCACACTCTAGATTCAGATTTTTAAAAAGCTGCAAACGTGTTTTTTAGCAACTTTCTAAATTGTCCAACAAACGTACGGGGATGTGGGGGGATAGATCGCCCCTCCCCCCCTTCGTCAGTGAAATGAACTACTACTTTACCCTTCCGATTTATAATTTTTTTATTTCAGACTGATGACAAATTACACTGGACCACAAATTTCAACTTTTTCTCTTTACCAGAAACGCCGTTATGAAATTCTTATGTAAAATCACCCCCTGATTCCGAAAATCAAGGTTATTTTTAATTCTATGGTACCGTTTTTGAGATATTTGCAATTTACCGTTTTTGCAAAAAAAAAAAAATTGGGTCCACTTTATCATATATATCTCAAGAACGAATTAAGCAATTCCAAAACGGTTTGAAGCTTTTAAAAGGTAATAAAATTTTCTATAAACTGTGCATACAACACTTTTTGCTAGGCCCTGTAGATTCAAAGATAACGAACAATCATTACCGATTTTTTCAATTTTTTTTGTAAAAATATAAAAAAAATTGTATTTTGCGGGGAAGGATCTCGAAAACCTTTTATTTTTTT
>NW_023459054.1:50126-55999 GCF_013731165.1 Rhagoletis pomonella | reverse complement strand
CGATGCAAAACTACGTAAGTTATAAGCGATCAAATAAAAATACCCAGGTTGCGCAACTTCAATGTATGTACCTATACATACATACATATATTAAAGGTATAAAGTGCAAGTGAGATATTATCCGGATAAACGAATAACACCATAACAATGATAACACTTTTTCTTTAAATAAATCAAATAGTACTTTTAATACTCGAATTGTATTATAGTAGGTAGAGTGGTTGCATCGAAAGGAAGAGTGGTTGGGTTCGAAACCTGCTGTAGGCATGTAGTTATAAACATGTATTTCCGTCAGTTATGGGTAAGTATGCAGGTAGATTTTCAAAATTATAAGACACAGAAAATTTCTAAAGCCTACATCTAAAACAGGTTGTATTTTCTTTTCCCGGCTTGTTATAAAAAGGAACCTTTCTGTCTAGGTAAGATTTGATTTTTTCAATTTTATTCTTGTTCCGAGTATAAATATGAGTTAATGCGCTTTGAAACTTCATAACATCTTCAAGGCTCGCCGGAGATAGTTCAGTTCATAAGTCTAATTTCAAAACCGTGATTTATTAAAAAAATAAAATGAGTAAAAGGACGCGAGAATTTGAGTGTAATAAGGATCCAGATATGTTCTGTTTCATGTGTGGCCAATATACTATCATAAGGCGACGACGAGTGTTCTCAGATCATATCAAAACTTTATACTCCAAGTATTTTGGAATTGAGCCTAAAAATGCTGAAAAACCATGGACACCGAACACTTTGTGTACATCGTGTCGAGTAGAATTGATTCAGTGGGAATCAGGACAACAAACAAAATTTGATACACCAATGATATGGAGAGAACCTACTTGCCATTCAATAGAGTGTTATATTTGTCAAACAAAAGTACTTGGCGTTGGAAGATCAAGAGGAGTAACCTATGCTAGCGTACCTACAGTGACATTACCAGTACTACATTCAACGGCAGTTGCGGATCCAGTTCCATTGTCAACAGTAACATCTGAGTGCGGGGGATCAAGTTGTACTGAATTTCGCATGGAAAACGAAAGAAACGTTCTGTCACAAGCACAACTTAATGATTGGATAAGAGATTTGGAACTATCCAAGGAAAGGCCGAGATCCACACTTCTCGTATGCAACAATTTAAATTTGTGTCATCCGATGTTAAGGTGACATATAGTAGAACTCGTCACGAACCATTTTCCAAACACTATACCAAGAAAGACAGTATATGCTACTGCAACGACATCCCTGGTTTATTCAAAGAGTTTGGTCAAACATATGATTCAAAAGAGTGGCGATTGTTCATAGACGGCAATAAACTGAGTTTGAAGGCTGTATTATTGCATATTGGTAACAAAAAGCCTTCTATCCCGATTGCACATGCAGTAAATACAAAGGAAACCTACGAGGAAATGCAAAAAATACTCAAATTTATCAAATATGAAAAAAAATAGTTAAAAATATGGGTAATTTCATTCATAAATTGAACTTTTAACTCAATAGAAACAGAGCATAGCTAGATATTTCACTCTTCTTTATACCATACATACGTTTTGAGGTATACGTTGAAATTGCGCAACCTGGGTATTTTTATTTGATCGCTTATAACTTACGTAGTTTTGCATCGATTTTCTTCGATGATACCTTATTTTTTTTGTAATATAACAGAGCTTAGAGAGAAAAAAAAAATATGCAAAAAAAATAAAAGGTTTTCGAGATCCTTCCCCGCAAAGTACAATTTTTTTTTATATTTTTACAAAAAAAATTGAAAAAATCGGTAATGATTGTTCGTTATCTTTGAATCTACAGGGCCTAGCAAAAAGTGTTGTATGCACAGCTTATAGAAAATTTTATTACCTTTTAAAAGCTTCAAACCGTTTTGGAATTGCTTAATTCGTTCTTGAGATATATATGATTAAGTGGACCCAATTTTTTTTTTGTTGCAAAAACGGTAAATTGCAAATATCTCAAAAACGGTACCATAAAATTAAAAATAACCTTGATTTTCGGAATCAGGGGGTGATTTTACATACGAATTTCATAACGGCGTCTCTGGTAAATTTTGGCCGTCGACCAGTGTTATCTTTTAATGAATATATAAAATTATCGGTTGGTGGATTATGAATTTGAATATTTGCGAAATACACTAGGCCATTTTGCTTAGTTCCCCACAGTGTTGGGAAATAATCTATAATCTATACAAAAACTGTAGATTCCCTTCAAGACCAATGCTTTAATGGTATTCACGGGAAAGTTTATGTAGGTACATTTACATATTTTACACTTTTAACATTAATGTCAAGGCAGATATTTTCAGATACACTTCTTAACAAACAAATTTTTTTAAGTTGTTATGAATGGATAAAAGAGCCATCTTCTTTGAACTCAGTACTAAAACTTGACATTTCAAGTGCTTATCAAAACTTTATACATGTTAACTAGATTGGCCATATATCTTAAAATTATATAATTTTAATTATTTGTTGATGGCAATAATAGAAACTCTTTTCTTGACTAGTATTGGCTGTATTTCTTTTTTATTTAATAATTAATATTTTTTTATAAATGTCTAGCTCATATACATATAACACCACGCGATAGTAAATTTTAAACACAAATATCAATATATTCGCGAAACCATGGGACAAATATAGTAAAATTGCGTTTTTGGTTTTTCACTCTGACGTCAATAATTTAAAAATGACTTAAAAACTTCAGAGAAATGTTCTTAGAGAAGAAGTATGTGTATAAAAATAATGAGGAAATCATGTAGAATTTAAACAGATTCAATTTCTGGTGCAGAAGGGCTAGTAAATATTGAAAATGTCATTTTAAAATTTGATCCTTGAAATTTCGCAATATTTTTTTTTAAAAAAATTATATGTTAAGGGCTTATATAACACGATAACATCCTCAAATTTCGTTCTTCTAACTTTGTCAGCTTAAAAATTACCTAATCGTCCTTGTGAATCCAAAAAATTAAAATTTTTTAAATCCTAAAGAAATTTGCTATTGCATTTGTTACCCATATTTTTATTCTACATTACATTGAATTTGTTTAACAATTATTGGAATTAATCATATCTTTGAAATTACAAAGTCCTTCAAAATAAATCCTGCGGTCAGAGATAAAAAATAACAACGCCACTTTAAATAAAAAAAGTATTATTTATTTATTATTATTTATTTCATGGTAGGAGAGCTTCTCAAACAATATAGAAGCAATTTTTTCGATTCAAGTTGTTGATAAGTAATGAATATCTAAATCCCGGGATCCCGGGATTGTGACAACGCCATCCCGAAAATCCCGGGTTCAGAAAAAGCCGAAAAATTAACATCCCTAGGCTGAACTCATTCTCTATAAAAATTTCTAGACAACACCATCCTTTGATCGGTCGAACAAACTTTTCACAAGCTACAGAGTGGTGTTGTTTGAAGTTTTATTATTGGGCGGAACTGATTCTTGGTGATAATTTTGACAAAATTGTCATTTAAATTCACTATATCTCAGTCGTTTGTGTATCGATCGATATGAAAATTTCACACAATAAACTACAAACTATTCCAAAGAATTTAAGTTTAACACCGGTTCTCAGTACAAATAAAACCACAAGTTTATAACTTTTTTTATGAGAATTAACCCTTAAATAGGCGTATAAAGAAAATACACAATTAGCCGCATGGGGTCCCCAGTGCCCCCAATAAAAGTGTTGAAAAAAGGGTTTTCAAAATAAAAAAACGAAGTGTGTTTTAAGAAAAATATTAAAGCACTCTATTATCGTTAACTTAATAAAAGAAAAACATAATTTCGATTTCAAACTTAAAAAAAATTAAAAACTTACCTCCGCCAAAAAATGTTACGTTAGTAGTCGCATGGGGTCAGCACTCAAGCTAGTAGCGACACATGTGTACACGACGATGTTCGACCGTGACTAAATTGTATATTGTCATAAATATTAAAGCTCTTTATTATAGTTAACTTTAAGAAAGAAAAGCATAACTTTGACTTCAAACTTAGATACACAAAATAAAAACTTACCTCCGCCAAAAAATGTTACATAAGTGGTCGCATGGGGTCAGGACTTAAAAGTGTAGCGACACATGCGTACACGCCGAAGTTTTGGCCGTGGCTTATTTATGTACCCCGCGGGGAGTTGGAAGCTAGACAGAGCGCGAGCACGCTCCAATCACTCCAAGACATTTTTTTCAACTTGAAATGGCCTCGACCCTATCCGCCTAATTAAGGGTTAAGAGGGTGTTTGTTTTCAAATGCAAAAGTTGTGTTATAAAGTGTGAAAACATTTTTTGTTTTAAAACAGTATTGCAGGTGACTATCTAAGGAAGTTTTTGGGAAAATTTCAGATTTAAACATCAAGTAGTTGCAAAGTTATAACAATATTATTATGACCCGCACAATTAACAGATTAGGGCGCTCTAAAAGGCTTTATAGCTCGAAAAAATAAAAAAAGGTTCCTTTTTTATTAATAATTTCTATGTAAATAGACGCCTTTTTTAAATAGACTAAAAAGTGGAAAATAATATCTCTCAGCCCCATAGAATTTGTTGTGATAACTTTTGATTTTTATATTTTAGCAAAAGTCATTGAGCACGTTCAGAAGGCGCAACAGCTCAGTAACTGTTGCGATTGCACCTTCTGAACGCGTTGTTGTGTGCTTCTGCTCAACTGAACAGTTGCGTTTTAGATGATCGTAATATTTTTCTGATCATTTGAGACAACATGTTGGTGTGCACCTTTGAGAGTTGAATTTGTCAGCTAATGTATCACACCGTTCAGAAGACGCATAACGATTACTGATTTTTTCAGCAATGGTTGCGCTCACCTGCTGCGCCTTCTGAACCTACCTATTATAAACAATTTATGAGATTGAAAACGAAAAACGTAGAGCGTTATGTTTTAAGTTGTACAAAATTAGTTAATAATAATAATAGATTGGCGCTTAAACATATGTTAGTGTTTGGCCGAGCTTCTCCTCCGATTTGTGCTGTACGCCTTGATGTTGTCACACAAAGCGGAGGGACCTACAGTTTTACGTCGACTCCGAACGGCGAGAAGCTTTTTTTCATGACAGAAATACACTCGGAGGTTTGCCATTGCCAGCCGAGGGACGACCGCTGTTAAGAAAAAACCTTTTTCTATATTTTTTTCGATGTTGCTTTGACAGTTATAAAAAATAAGTAGAAAAACAAACAAAACAAAAAATAGTCAAAACTGCTAAAAATGTTGTGGTGCTATTATTTTGACCAGTAGTATGTTCGTTTTCTTATAATATGGCAAAATGTTAATAATTTCCCTTGTCCGGATTTTGATATGAGCCTCCGTATTTGATCTCAGTTGAACTTTTATATGTATAAGTTTTCAATTTAAACGAATATCTTTTGTTTTGTAGTATTAGAAATGTATTATTATAGCCAATTTCACTTCTTTTCACTTCAAAAGGAACAAACAAAATCCGAATTTAATTTTTCCATATAGAAGATAAATTCAGATTTTGCCTGTCGCTATCCAAGTGGATGCAAATGTATGTAAGTATATATAATTCAGACGCATAAATTAATAAGTTTATTTTATTATTAGAAGTTCTTTTTGATGCCTCAAATTTAAAAAAATTTTTATAATCTCTTTAATTTACAAAGTAATTTATAAATTCATTAATTATTTAATTTTCGAGCAATCGTGCGTTTCAACTAAATACCTTTCACGACGATAGTACTATCGATACTTTCGATGTTTTCGACTATCGTTTGGAAAACTATCGAGTGGCGGTACTATCGATAGTATCCCAGCTCTACGACTCCGAACGGCGATTGTATTTTTTGGTCGTCAATGAGAAAAATCTATGCAAATTTTTTTTCTTTTCCTA
>NW_023459054.1:49447-50026 GCF_013731165.1 Rhagoletis pomonella | reverse complement strand
AGCAAAAATAAAACTACTCAAAAACGCGAATATGTGGTAGATTTCAGACCTTGTGTGGTAGATGCTCAAAAAAGTGGCAGATCTACCACAATGTGGTAGAAGTCCGATCACTGCGAGGCACGAGAAGTTTGGCTTGCTCGGCAAACGAGCGGGCGTCGATTGCATACTCGCTCTGCTAGGTAAAACGACGTGAGCGACGAGCGAGCACTCCGAGTGTACTATACAACACATGCCTTTTTGGGCATAAAATAGATTATGTACGAAAATATGTTAATATATCGTCACCCATATATGTAATACAGTATATTTTGCTTTGCTGCCTTTATGCTTAAGTGCACATTTCAGATACCTACCCTAAAATGCACATTGGCGGCATTATTTTTAACATTATAAGGAAACTCCTCCGATAGATGCATTAAACCTACCTGCACATTGGCGATACCTGCCTTAAAAATTGTGCAACTGTTATCAATTATCAAAGAAAGTATTACGTTTACCTGCACTGGCCGTACAATTACCTAATTTTACAAACTTATTTATTTTGCTCATCTCGCAGAACAACGAAAACGGCTATCATTT
>NW_023459054.1:46365-49347 GCF_013731165.1 Rhagoletis pomonella | reverse complement strand
TATTTTTTTATTCCCATCGTTAGAAAAAGCACCCCCCCCCCCCCCCCCCTAAGTTTCAAATTTTCCTGATATATATATAAAATAGTAAAAATATTAATGACTTGAAAAATATAATAAAAATTAAAAAGTGTTATTAAAAAGTTAAAAATTAAGAGTTTACTTCTCCAAGCGCTTTCGCTTGACTTGAATCGTGCTAGCGAAGCAGTCAATGGCACTGTGAATATTCTTCGAAATTATGGAGAAAATACTGACACACATTTTACAACGCTTTTATCAACTTGCAATGTTGTATGTCCAGACCACCATATACTATAAATATAGCAAAGATATTTATGACAAACCTTGTCTAGATATCAACCTCGTCGTAGGTATCATATCAAAGACATACAATTAGAAAAACTCTAGAGATAGATGTCGCCTCCCCAGAAGAAGTTAAAAATATGCACTACATACGCTACAGAGGAAATGGACGACACGCCATTTCTTTAAATGAAATTAATTGCTGCTATATGTATGTATGTACATAAAGGAGTTACTATTATTTCAATATTACAAATACCGAAAATCCCGGGATTATTTGCCAAGACTCCCGGGATTTTTGGGACCTTAAAAAGGCCGGGATCCCGGTATTAACATTCCTAATGTGGGTATATTAATAACGACCGCTTAAAATCGATCGCAAATATGTACTTTGTGTAGTTTGAATATTGTCAATTAAATCTAATGCTTTGTATTGCATGCGCTCCGCGTTTTTCGTTTTCAATCTCATAAATTGTTTATAATGGGTAGGTTCAGAAGGCGCAGAAGTTGAGCGCAACCGTTGCTAAAAAAATCAGTGATCATAATGCGCCTTCTGAACGGCATGATACATTAGCTGTCAAATTCAAAACACACAACATGTTGTCTCAAATGATCATAAAAATATTACGATCATCTAACACGCAACTGTTCAGTTGATCAGAAGTACGCAACAACGCGTTCAGAAGGTGTAATCGCACCAGTTACTGAGCTGCCCAATGACTTTTGCTAAAATTTCAAAATCAAAAGTTATCAAAACAAATTCTATGGGACTGAGATATATTATTTTATTATTACAACGCTTTTATCAACTTGCAATGTTGTATGTCCAGACCGCTTTGAATGTTGCATGTCCAGACCACCATTTATACTAGCTGCATTTTTTTGTAAGCGAGCGATAAAAGAACGCTCAACTCGGGTAAAATTTCCTTTTAGCTACTTAAGCCAACCTGTTGGTAGCTGGCAAGAAAATGTGATTAGTTTAACGGGATTTAGATACAAAAACCAATTTAAATGAGTAATTATGCGAGGTATTTGCGTAATATATATACTCTTTTAAAATATAAGTCACATATAAAAGGAAGTAAAAATTTCCCTCTCCACTTTCCCATTAACAATTCACAATAGAACAGTTTTTTCACTTACCAACACTAGCCTTCAGGTCTTGTATTTTTTAACCGACCTGGCTGAGCTCGGATAAATGGCCGAGTTTGTGTTGTTGCTTTGCGTGTATTTCGTCATTTAAGCGAGTATTCTTTTGTTGCTCGGTTGCAAAAGAATGCACCTACTATAAATGTAGCAAAGCTATTTATGGAAAATTCTAGATATCAACCTAGTCTAGATATCAACCTCGTTGTAGGCATCATATTAAGGAGATACAATTAGAAGACTCTAGATGTCGCTCCGCCAGAAGAAGTTAAATATTGCGCCTAAATATATGCACTATTTATATACGTCACAGCGGAAATGGCCGACACGCTATTTCTTTAAATGAAATAAACTGCTGCTATATGTATGTATGTATGTACATATGTATGTTTATACTAAATGTGAGCAAACAACATTGTGCTTGCATAGTCTTCTGTTCTCTTTCACTGCAAGTTGAATTATTTAAATATCTATTGTAAAATTTCGTACAGACAAGACTAAAAAGTAGAAAATAAACTTTTTAATATACAACGCTTTTATAAATGGACTAAAAAGTAGAAAATAATATTTCTCAGTCCCACAGAATTTGTTTTGATAACTTTTGATTTTGTAATTTTAGCAAGTCATTATAAACAATTAATGACATTGAACACGAAAAGCGTGGGGCGCATGTAATACACTTGAATTGATATGAAAAATAACATATGTACATATGTATGTGGGCATATGAATAACGACCGCTTAAAATCGATCTCAAATTTGAACTTTCGCTGTAGAATGTTATGTAGTTTGACTATTGTCAATGAAATCGAATGCTTTGTACTGCATGCGCTCCACGTTTCTCGTTTTCAATACGGTATCAATTTGGAAGGAGAGTATAAAGTGTGGTTGGAACGTAGACAAATAAGGAAAGCGAAAAGCCATTCCCAAAATCAGCAGCAGAAGTTCTGGTAAATGCGACGAATATGCCTTTCCATTGATTAACAAACTTCTAGCATTCTGGTCACACTGCCAGCTAGTAACGCTACTTCTGAAAGAAGTTTTTCAACCCTTCGCCGGTTAACAACATGGTTGCGTAGTACAATGAATGAAGAAAGACTGAGAGGTCTTGCACTTTTACATGTACACTTAGATATTGAAATTGGCACTGAAAGGATAATAGAAAGATTCGCAAAAGGAAAGCGCAAAATTGAATTTGCAATTTAAATTATTACAATAAAAATTTTGAATAAGTTGTTAAGTTACTTAATTACATCCTTCATTTTACCAACATTGTAAGCAAGACATAAGTATTTATAACTATGTATGTATATATTGCATTAATAAACCCAAGGTTTAACTTTACATCTTGTGTTTTTTTTTTAAATAGTACATGCAATTGTTTTATTAGACCTGGCAACAAATTCACAAAATGAAAAGTAATATTACATACATATTTCACAAAACACTCGAACCTATATTTGCATGAAAAATAAATTAGGGTTAGATGCCTTTAATTTAACATTATTTGACAAGTTGACTCGCCCCCCCCCCCCC
>NW_023459054.1:42223-46265 GCF_013731165.1 Rhagoletis pomonella | reverse complement strand
AAATATACACCTACAGCCTACCAGGAAAAACCATAAGAAGAAGAGTTTGGCTGACTTCCAAAACGTCAATTGCTTTGCATACGTACAAAGTATAATGTTCCATAACGCAGAACTACAAAATATTGATAATGTATACTGTTTCAAAACGCATCGGAAAAGTTATCGAAACGCATCGCAATCCGCGCATCAGAAACAAAGCTGATGCTTCCATTGGTGTTTTAAAAATGGAAAATTCAGAAAAATTTTTCATTGCTAAATAGAATATTTAAAATATGCAACGTATATGGTTGCAATGTGTCGCAACTCTGCATATACAAACAGTTTGAATACCGCAGTATAATAGTATCCAAACATTGTATTGATACGTTTTGGAAGTCAGCCTTACTTTACTTATGGAACTGTACGATGGTTCTAAGTCTCAATTTCAAAATTGTACAGGAGAGGAAAACTTCTTCTTATAGCCATTTTCTTCAAGTATTTCCCAAAACTTTTAAAACAACATTTTGCAAAGCAAAACTCCATACGAATCAGAGAGATTCGATCTTTATTACAAGATTTCGTACTATTTTGGCCTTAACGAAATTTCGGACCTTTTTTTGGACTTAGCAAATTTTCCTTTCATTGAATATAAACGTGAAAACATAAAACAAGGTCCTTTACCCTTTTCGAAACGATGCATTTTTAATTTCTCTGTATCAAAATATGAGTTTTCATAAAAGTACTTAGCAACTTTTGACTCTAAGCTAGCGATATCATATTTCATAGAATTGTTTTATAAAAAATAACGTTTTATACAAAATTTTATTTGTTTTTGTTATTTTATGGCCTAATAACAATTATATTCAACATTTTTTATTGTGGAAAAGCAACAATAATTTGAAAAAATTGTAGAAGTGATAGCTATTTCGGAAATCACCACATTTCCTCATCAGACTTCATTCAGTAGGATTCGAACCGACGATCCCACTGACTCAGCCAGTTGCCTACGCACTATGCTTAGTTCGCCTTTTAAATTATCGTTGCTTTTTCCCCACTTTTTCATTTGTAAAGCCAACACAATCAAGCGCAGCTATTCCGCTGCAATTTACACTTGATTATGTGGTTTGATGAGAAAAAATTTTAATATTCGATTATTGGATATTGCTGCATTTCTTTATTCATTCTGAACGTTTGGAATAAACATTTTTGTTTACTTATTCTTTAGAACGTTCCTGATGATATGTAAACGTATATTCGCAAACGTCAAGCTGTGAAGTTCTACTTATATTGTGCCTTGATTGGTCTTTGTATTTTGCAAAGTTTATTGTGCTAATTTTGAGTAAAAGTTGCTATAAAAAGTGCCTACGAGCATCTTAGTGTGATAATAACCGAAGCTAAGAGAAAGTTTTGTGATTTTTGTGGTTTTTATTAAATTTAATTAAATTTCACTAGCTTACATCTAATCTTGCCGAGCCATTTGTTGTTATCATTGTTGTTGTTATTCCTTTGTAGTTAACTGAGATCGTTTCTATTTTTGCACATTTCTTTTTGCTCTTTTTGTTTACTTCGTTTAGTATTTCTTGTCACAGCTGTTTGCGCTGCGTTTATTAAGTGTCACAATACAGTGATACTCAAACTGTTCGCTACATATATTTTTAAGCTAAATACATCAGCTCCTAAATTGTTGTGTGTGTTGTGTTAAACTTATTTTGCTTATTAACATAAGTGTTATTAAATCTTTCAATATGAAGTGTGATCTTGATAACTGCCAAATTAAAAGCGAATCTGAACGCTATTTATCGTGCTGGCTCTGTGATGGTATTTGCCATCTAAAATGTGCTGGTTTGACAGGAAGAATTCTGGACGCTATTAATGATGGCAAAGGTCTTCGCTGGTCTTACTTAAAGTGCAGGTCAACCGAAGTTGATCTCTTTAAGTTGTTTAGGCAAACCAGAAATGGGTTTTCTGAGGTAGGGAGAGAGTTATCGGTACTGACCGAAAAATTTAAACATTATGAAAATGTATTTAAATCTTTTAAATGCTTAGATACCGTACAATCTATGAAGGACATTCATGTGTCAAAACGTAAGCGTCTTTCCGCCTAATGAAAGGACCGTTCCACGTCAGAACAATCTTCCGAATGACTTAATTAATCTTTCTTCTCCATGTCCACAGACAACGGAGTTATCTTCCTCAAAAGAACATATATCAAAGTCTGCTTCTAATAATAACGACCCTGCAGTATCTTCCTCGTCCCCCGTTGAAGTTGTGGCACCGCCATCTAATCTTCCAACGCTTACTCTACCCTCAATTAGTAACTCAGTTACTCAACCCCGTCCGCCGGTAATCGAGTCTGATACTAGGAGACTGGTTGTGGTTCCCCCAAAGAAGTCTACATTGTATCTAGATTTTCGAGGGATACTTCCGGGGACGATATAAAGTTTTACATCTCGTCCAAAGTTAAAACTGTCAACTTAAGTATCAGAAAATTTAATTTTAAATATGAAAGAAATATTTCTTCATTTAAAATAGACGTAAATTTAGAAAATTTTGACATGCTGCTTAGTAGTTCTTTTTGGACCTCCGGAGCTTTCGTTCGTGAATTTAAGTATAGGCCCAACAAAAATAATAATTTAGCAAATATTCCCCGTCAGAATACAGAACCAAAAAACTGATTACTAAATCTGCTTTAAGTATTTATTATCAAAACGTAAGAGGCATAAATACTAAATTAACGAATTTATATCTTAATGGCCTTGAATGCAATTATAATATAATTTCTTTGACTGAAACTTGGCTCAAACCTCACACTTTTAATTCAGAGATTCTTTCAAATAATTATCATATCTACAGAAAAGATCCGGAGGACAGAGTCGGCGGTGGCGTACTCTTTGCCGTAGACTCTTCAATACCATCTGAAGAAGTTAGTCTTCCACACATTGAATCTGCAGAATTCAAATGCATTCGTGTTCAGGTTGGAAGGGGGTTTACTTACTTAGCTCTATGCTATATTCCTCCCCGATCTGACTTATCAGTGTATTCACCACATGTATCTTTACTGAAATCAATTAATTCAATGATTAAACCCCTGATTCATTGATTGTGTTGGGTGACTTTAATTTACCAAATGTATCATGGAACATCATTGACAATGATATTGTACCTTTCTCGTCTAGCCCGTGCAACAACGTATTTTTGGAGGAGATGGCAGAACTCTGCCTGAATCAAGTTAATGTACTTCGCAATAAGTTTGGCAAAGTATTAGATCTTGTTTATGTTGATGATGCATCTAAGTCGGCTGTAAATAAATGTGACCCACTAGTTTTGCCCGAAGATGTCTACCACCCTGCTATTGATATATCTTACGAAATTATAAACGATGGTCAAAATTGCGATGTCCTAACATACGAACCAAATATTCGCTTTGATTTTTCGAAAGCCAACTTTAAAAAACTGAATAAAGAATTGTCTAAATTGTCGTGGCCTATATACAAAGAAAAAGTTGAGCAAAGCGTTGCACATTTTAATTGTACTGTACATAGATTATTTGAAAAGTATGTGCCTCAACGCATGTGTGTTCCTGAAGAACAAACACAGTTATGGTTCACTAAAGAACTGAGAAACTTGAAAAACAGAAAGTCACGTTATTTTAGATTACACAAAAAAACCGGCTTACACTCATACTATGTAAAATACTCACTTTTGCGGCACAAGTTCTTTGAATTAAACAAAAAGTGTTATAAAGATTACTTATACTCATACTCATACTCATACTTATACTCATACCTTATGCATTACATTGGGATCACTTTTAGTACAATTCACCTGTTTTACATTACATTGCTTTATATTTATACCCGAGCGCACTTGTGCACAAGGGTATATTAATTTTGTTCACATAACGGTTGTTTGTAACAGCCAAAACGAATCGAGATAGATATAGACAAATGTATACATAAATGATCAGGATGAAAAAAGAAATCGATTAAGCCATGTCTGTCTGTCCGTCCGTCTGTCCGTCTGTCCGTCCGTCCGTGTACACGATAACTCGAGCAAAAATTGA
>NW_023459054.1:40746-42123 GCF_013731165.1 Rhagoletis pomonella | reverse complement strand
TTAATCTTTAAAAGTTGGGGAGGTTTAAAAATAGGTTAGCCATACTTAACATCGGGGGGCAAAACTACACCAAGTGCCATTAAAGTATATTAAATTTCCCACTTACTTATACGCAATTTTGACCACTTTGTGAAAAATTGCATGAAAATGCTGAACTTTAGGGCCTTTCGAAGCACGTATTTCCGTTGGCCGATTCCGAAAATGTCTCGCAGGGCACGTTTTTATGACCAAAGGAACATTTCTGGGGGGAGTCTTGCTTTGTAGCTTAACAAAAAATTTTCTCCATACAACTAAGGCGCAGACGAGCACACAATGGGCTAGCTTTTCTCAATATTCATCGCTATCTGGATGTTAATGTTGACTCATTATTAAAAGAATTTTTATCTATACCTCGGTGAATCGCATGTGACATTTCTTTGAGTTTTGCTAAATTATACCCACAATTAAATACAATATGCTGAATACTCTAAAAAAAATATATATTTTTGGTTGTTACGAATGACTTTACATAAAACCCCCCTAACAGAGAAATCCTGCGGCCGGCCCTGCATCACCCGATTGCAATGTGCCGAGTGTTCGCGAGTTTTCAATTGGATACAATGCTGAAATTTATCCAGCAACAGTCAGAAATACATATACACTAAGCAAAACTGCATTGTTTTTCAACTTCTTTCCCTGAATTAGCCCTGGAAGTACCTTCTTGTTTTTGTATACGTAAACAACACACGTCGTCAACTCATCGATTCGACGAAGCAAGTACTTTAGGTTTAAAGGCGAATTTGGAAATTATTGTGGGCACGACAGTTCACCGCCAGCCAGAAACTGGACTTTATTTGTCAAAGTGGCCGATTTTCTCGATTCCAGTCATATCGAATATAATGAGTTGAAAGAGATTCGAATAAATTCGCTTGCATTTTGGCATTAGTATTGAACAGCCATGTCGAGATGATCTGTCGTTCCATCGAGCATATAAAATTCCCTCATATGAGTAAAGCCTACGCAGAAGCGCTGAGTGGGACGAAGTGCCAGGCAATTGATGAACTTACGGTAAAATGCAAGGAAAGAAAATCATGAAGCAGTTTATGAAAGATAAACCGAATCGACTTGTGCCTTTCTACGATCTCTTTGATTTGAGTGTGCATGATGCGTACATAAAAAAGATGTTTTTTTATATCTGCATTGGAAATCCGCGCACAGCTGGCTACTCAATAATTGATTCTGATCGCAAGAGAGCATCATTAGAAGCGGAAATAGGCGATAAGCGCGCAAGTGGAACGGAACGTAAGAGATGTCTTGTTTGCTAAAAAAAAAGGTAAGGACAATCGAACAAACGCTTCTGTGCCTATTGCAAAAAATCATTTTGCTTTACCAATGATC
>NW_023459054.1:32011-40736 GCF_013731165.1 Rhagoletis pomonella | reverse complement strand
AAAAAAAAATAAACATAGGGGCGACAATTTTGTTCACGGTGCTGCGCATTTTCTTCCATATAAAAATTTTGTCAAGCATAATTTGTATGGTAAAAAATCAAAAAAAGGGTACGCTATTCAAATGACGAGGAATGTATATATGTAGTACATTTTTGTTATTTTTATACAACGCAATTATATGTAGGTAAATTTTTTGATAAATTGTCCTGCATTTTTAAAAAATATTTATGGTCACTTTAAGTATAAGACATTTTCATTCCGCACACTCTTCACGTTGTAAATGACAGCTTTAACATTCCTTCGGACGGCATACTCGGAAAAGACTTTTTAAAAATAAACAAATGCATAATTAACTATGCAAACGATAGCATAACCATTGGTTTGGGGACAGAAAGGATCAACGTTTCTATTTTGCACGGTACTACTACCGACAGCTTAGTAATTCCACCTAGATGCGAAGTTTTTCGGTTATTTAAGTTGGGTAAATCCAAAAACCCTGTTTTTGTAGACGCTCAGGAAGTTTGTAGTGGTGTTTTTACAGCGAAATGTATCGTTGACACGAAAAACCCGATACTAAAACTAATAAACACTACGGACGAAGTAAAATACGTAAGAAATTTCAATATTCAAACCGAAGACATAACAAACTTCAACGTTTATAAAATTAACGAACCCACATCTCATCCGAAACGCATCGTAGAACTAAAATCGATTTTAGAAAAACAAGTACCCAATTATGCTAAAAATAAATTTCTTGATCTTTGCTCAAAATATTCCGACGTATTTGCTTTAAAATCCGACCTTATGACTCTGAACAACTTTTACGAACAAAAATTGAGACTGACAGACAAAACACCAGTTTACATAAAAAACTACAGATTGCCATATTCACAGCGCGAAGAAATAAACAAACAAGTCCATAATTTATTGAAAAACAATTTAATAGAGGAAAGCTACTCCAATTATAACAGTCTTTTAATTTTAGTACCGAAAAAAGATCCAACAGGTCAAAAATCGTACCGTATGTGTGTAGACTTTCGAGCAGTAAATAAAAAACTAATTGCAGACAAATTTCCGCTAGCACGTATAGACGACATTTTAGATAACCTTGGAAGAGCAAAATATTTTTCAACTCTGGATCTGTATTCTGGTTTTCACCAAATCCCGTTACATAAAAATTCTAGAGATATAACATCTTTTAGCACTGATCGGGAAGCTTTCCGTTGGAAGGTCTTGCCTTTTGGTCTTAATGTAGCACCTAACTCGTTTTCAAGAATGATGTCTATAGCATTTTCCGGTATTTCACCTAATCAAGCTTTTATGTATGTCGACATGGAATAGTTATTGGATGCAGTGAAGCGCACCAACTTGCGACTTAACCCAAATAAATGTAATTTTCTACGATCTGAGGTAACTTTCTTAGGACACAAGTGCTCATCTAGAGGTCTACTGCCAGATGATACAAAAATAGAAGCCATTAAAAAGTACACAAAGCCATGCGATAAAGACGCAGTGCGTAGATTCGTAGCGTTTGCAAACTATTATAGACGGTTTATACCTGACTTTGCTTCTCTGGCAGCACCCTTAAATTGTTTGAGCAGGAAAAATGTAGAATTTAAATGGGATAACTCCTGTGAGCAAGCTTTTGAAAAACTTAAATCTTCTTTAATGTCTCCTAAACTTTTACAGTATCCTGACTTTAGCAAAGAATTCATAATTACAGTCGACGCATCTAAAACCGGATGCGGTGCAATTTTAAGCCAAAACCACAACGGCAATGACTTACCAATTTGTTTGCTTCTAAGGCTTTCAATAAAGCAGAACAAAAAAGGCAATTATCGAACTCGAACTTCTAGCAATATATTTCGCAATCAAGCAATTTCGGCCATACGTTTATGGCACACACTTTACTGTAAAATCTGATCACCGACCATTAGTTTACCTTTTTAATATGAAAGACCCTTCGCCAAAACTCTCGCGAATAAGACTGGAACTTTCAGAATACAATTTTACAATACAATATATAAAAGGCAAAACAAACGTTGGTGCGGATGCACTATCACGAATCACAATTGACTAACTTAAAGACACAACAAAACATATTTTAGCAGTAAAAACTAGATCGATGACAAAACAAAACGTAGAAATGCAACCACAGTACGAAGAAAATCACACAAATAACTCCACAGTACAAGTTTACGTCAAATTTTCTTACAATTTTTCAAAAAACATTCCATGGATAAAAACAAAAATTACTTACGATAAAATTGA
Organism: Rhagoletis pomonella; assembly: GCF_013731165.1. Taxonomy (NCBI): domain Eukaryota; kingdom Metazoa; phylum Arthropoda; class Insecta; order Diptera; family Tephritidae; genus Rhagoletis; species Rhagoletis pomonella. The sequence continues at coordinate 38,465 of NW_023459054.1, read as the reverse complement.
TGAAATTTCAAGTATTAATATATATGCGCATTTAAAACATAGAAAACTCGAGTTAATCAATTTTGAGGTTGTTAACAAAATAGCAAATTTAGATGAGCTACTTTTGAGGCTTCAACATCAAGCCGGCAATCATAACATTAAAGAAATTGAATGGCAAAAAAATTATTCATTCTTTAAACGATTTTCGATTACAGACTTAAAAATTTGTGGAAACAAAGTTTTAAAATCGTTACAAATTATACTAACAGACCCTGTGGAAACAATAACTGAAGACGACAAGAAACTTAAACTCATGACAATTTACCATAACGACCCGATATCAGGCGGACATTGCGGAAACAAAAAACTATATGCAAAATTACGTACAAAATACTATTGGAAAAATATGACACGCGATATTGCTAAATTCGTAAAAAGCTGTGAGAAATGTTTATTAAATAAAGTAAAACCTAAAACTAAAGAAAATTTAGTACTAACCCCAACGCCTTGCAAGCCCTTTGACGTTGTAGTTATTGACACAATGGGACCCTTGCCTGAGTCCATTAATGGTAATAGGTTCGCAGTAACCATTATATGCGACATAAGCAAATATTTAGTAACAATAGCCACACCGGATAAAAGCGCAAAAAGCCTCTGCAATTTTTGAAAGCTTTATTTTAATTTAAAAATGAACTTTTTTCCGAATTAACCAAACTTTTAAAAATCCAGCACAATTTCTCGACAGCACATCACCATGAAACCGTTGGTACAGTTGAACGAAACCACCGTGTCTTTAATGAATTTTTAAGCGCGTATTTAAATGAAACTTGGTCCGATTGGGACGTTTATTTGAAATACTTCACATTTTTGCATAACACAACAGCAAGTTCTGTATTTGATAACAAACTTTCGCCATTTGAATTAGTATTCGGTAGAAAAGCAATTTTACCAACCGAATTACAAAATGTAAAAATTGATCCGATATATAACATCGATAATTATTCGAAAGAAATCAAATACAGAATGCAAAAATCACACGCGCTTGCAAAAGAACTTATTAACAAACATAAAATTCGAAGCCAAACGGTATATAACAAGACCGCGCGTCCGTTAATAGTTAATTTAAATGAAGCGGTCTTAGTTCAAAAGGAACCACGCGATAAACATACAAACATATATGAAGGTCCATACGTCATAACAAATATTGACGGAGTCAACGTAACAATTTTCTACAAAATAAGAAAAAGAGAAAAAACAGTACACAAGAATAGAATCCATAAAATAAAATAAAACAAATTTTCTTATATACATATGTAAATACGTATGTATAATAACTTTTAATTTTTCTTTTATTACAAAAAAAATTTTACAAAAAAAAATCTCAAATGTACAAATTATGAAATCTAGCTCAAAAGAAAAAAAAACAAACCAAAAAAACTTTTATAAGTATTCATAATATACTTTTCCATAAAACTGTATATTAAGAATTTTTAACAAAAATATGAATTGGATTGTTAAACCAAAAAGCATTTTTTCATGCATTGTTAAAATCAAATTTCAAAAATCTTTCAACAAATACTATGTATATATATATAGATTACAGAAACTTGAATTTCCAATTTTTCATATCCAATTAAAAACATATTTACGTATATTAAATAAACTCATAAGTCATAGTTACTTATCAATAGCATACTTATCTTTATTTTACAATACTATACTTTGCCAATTTTACAAATATTAATAAAAATAAGTCATATTAATTAAGTAAATACAAAAGCTTTTATTTAAATATTTACCATAACTTAATTTGCTATGAACGAACGAATATAAGGGGGAGGAATATTCCTCAATCGTTCTTTCAAAACAGTTTAATTCTAAATATAAATTTTGGGGCAAGAAGAATATGGCAAAATTGATCACCTTGCCAAATTCTTCTTTTCCCAAGCAGGGTGATGTATAGCGATCAAGCAGACATGTTGCAACCCTACAAATCACCTTATATGAATTCGCCTAAGGTAATAGATTACAAATATAAATTTACGATATTGATGCAACCCTGTTGTATCGGCGAAAGCAGTCTTTTAGTGAAAATAAAATTAGCGGCATTATTCCGCGTACCCTCAAATCGAACAGTCAAGTCTTGTTTTAATTTTATATTTAGGTAATTGCTGGCTACAAGCGTTGGCCGGCAACAGAGCCGGTGGAGCACCAGGGCTCCTCGTGAAGTTAAGCGCCAGCAATTGCAGCAGCACTGCCTAATACGGCAGCACCGAGGGAGCGCTAGGGCTCCATGCAAGAGCGAGCGTTGGCCGGCAACAGAGCCGGAGGAGCGCTAGGGCTCCACATCTTTACCGAGTGAGTGCAGGGGAACAAACAAATTAATTACAACCTCGACAGGCTACAAAACTACATACCCAGAATGTTTAAAGAAAAAGTTTGAAATTTTTACTAACATGGTTTTTGTTAGATAACGAGCTACACATTCATAAAAAAATAAGAAACATTAATTAAGCGAAAGGGAAATAGCCAAAGAATGCTAAAATTTCTTTACTGTAAGTATTGTTACGATTATTCTTGAATTAATTGCTGAATTTTTAAATCCTTCGGGTTCTTTTCACTGGATTGTTAAATTGTTTCGTTACAGAAATACTTGTATCATTAAAAATCTACGTTTACTGTTTATTAACAAATTGTATTCAACACAACAAATTTATAGTCAGCAGAAGCTGCATATTTTTACTACTATGAGTACAACTAAGAAATGTGATTTCGAATGAACTATTTTTTACAACGCTTTTATCAACTTGCAATGTTGTGGATCCAGAAGCTTTCAAATGTTGTGTGTCCGACACCATAAAGCAAAGCTTTGAAAAGCTCCTATAAAAAAGCATAGTGAATAGGGCGACATCTGTAGTGAAGTAGTGCATAGGGCGATAGCTGTAGTGAATAGGGCGAGGTAGATGACATCTAGATGTCGCCGTTTGCTACACCGGAAATAGACGACACGTCAAATCTTTAAATAAAATTAATTGGTGCTCGTTCGTATGTACATACATATGTAAATGCATGTGTGTGCACCTTTCTATTAATATCGTTGAATTATTTTAATATCTATTGCAAACTTTTATTCATACAGGACTAAAAAGGAGAAAATAAATAATATAAAAAAAACTTTTTAATATACAACGCTTTTATAAATGGACTAAAAAGTAGAAAATAATATTTCTCAGTCCCATAGAATTTGTTTTGATAACTTTTGATTTTGAAATTTTACCAAAAGTCATTATAAACAATCTATGAAATTGAAAATGAAAAGCGTGGGGCGCATGTATTACACTTGAATTGATATGAAAAGTAATATATGTATGTATGTATGTGGGTATATGAATAACGACCGCTTAAAATCGATTTCTAAGAGCTACTTTCGCTGTAGAAATTTTAGGTCTACGTTATGTAGTTTGACTATTGTCAACTAAATCGAATGCTTTGTAAGTGAAGTGACTTGTGGACCACTTGAGGTATAGGTGGACCAGTTGGTAACCACTTTGGGACCAGTTGGTAACTAGTTCGTGGGACCAGTTGGTAACCAGTCGGGGGCCAGTCCGGGAACCAGTTTGGGACTAGTCCGAAACTACTTACCTTTGGACCAGTTGGGGCCCAGTTGGTCTTTTTAAGCTCCTGTGGCCGTTTTAAGGGTAATTCTTGGGCTCCTGCACTGCCTTCTGCCTTCTACGGTGGTAATTTTGGGCAGGGTTGCCTGATTTGGCGGATTGTTGTGCTGTGTGCCGCGTATTACGTGTGCCGGGTACCACTTTCTCGAGCGAATTGCTCTGGGGAACGTGTTGTGTGAGTTGCTGGCTTTTTGGCTAGACTTTGAGGAGGGTTTATACACGCATATCGGCGGAAATAGACGACACGCCATTTCTTTAAATAAAATTAATTGGTGCTCGTTTGTATGTACATACATATGTAAATGCTTGTGTGTGCACCTTTCTATTAATATCGTTGAATTATTTTAATATCTATTGCAAAATTTTATTCAGACAGGACTAAAAAGTAGAAAATAAATAATATAAAAAAAACTTTTTAATATACAACGCTTTTATAAATGGACTAAAAAGTTGAAAATCAGTCCCATAGAATTTGTTTTGATAACTTTTGATTTTGAAATTTTAGCAAAAGTCATTATAAACAATCTATGAAATTGAAAATGAAAAGCGTGGGGCGCATGTAATACACTTGAATTGATATGAAAAGTAATATATGAATGTATGTATGTGGGTATATGAATAACGACCGCTTAAAATCGATTTCAAAGTTCTACTTTCGCTGTAGAAATTTTAGGTCTACGTTATGTAGTTTGACTATTGTCAATTAAATCGAATGCTTTGTATTGCATGCGCTCCACGCTTTTCATTTTCAATTTCATAGATTGTTTATAATGACTTTTGCTAAAATTTCAAAATCAAAAGTTATCAAAACAAATTCTATGGGACTGAGAAGTATTATTTTCAACTTTTTAGTCCATTTATAAAAGCGTTGTATATTAAAAAGTTTTTTTATATTATTTATTTAACATTGAATAAGAAAAATACTATGGAACAAAGTATTGCCATGATATGTATGCATAAGCGATATACTACTTTTAATACATATTTATCTATGTACATAAATAAGTGAATATATTCTTGAATGATCATTTGCTTTGTAATGTTATGTGTTTATGTTTTTCTTTTGTTATTGGCCCTTATTATAAGTTGCATTCGATTTTCGATCTTCGCTGGTTATCGAAGATCGAACATCGAAAGTGAAATTCGTATTATGAGCTATGCAACCGTGTCGAAATTTTCGTTGAGTATCGAATTTTCTGTCGAACAGAATTTTGCTTTCGATGGTGTAGCGAAGTGTTAGAAAATTGTGAAAAATTTATGATTTTGCATTTGTTTTCTTACTTCTTGACTTATCAATTTCATGCAGTTTTAACGTCGTGAATACAAAACACAAGCTCGAAAGGCTGCTTTTACTTGTGAAAGAAAATCCCAATACTCAGTTGGCACGATCTCTGAAAACAAATCATAGAACTGTGGATAGTTTTAAAATATTTTAAATAGATTTGGCTCACAAACGCCTCTTTAGATAACCGGAAGTTTTTAGTAAATATGTAGACAAATTTCTTAAATATATTATATGTCAAAATATATTGTAAAGACTATACTTAAATTGTCTTAAACATTTACTACTCCTGGTCAGTTCACTAAACTCTCATCCTCTGACGAATCGTTGAACCCCAGAACTTCGTTGAAATAATTTTTCCCACGTTTTTATAAACTTGCTTTCTTTTTTATTTCATGTTAATTTGCACAAATTTACATAAATATGTACAAGCACACTATTTAGTTTGCTCGATTTGTAAACAAAGCTTCTGAGCGGTGAAAAATATACTATTGTGAACAACATAAACGAGCGAAGTTCACAATAGCGCTATTCTTCATCGAATGAGCGCCATAATACCAAATGATAATTCGTTCGATCAGCACTTTCGCCCACAGTCGAAGATCGAATGTAACTCATAATAGGGGCCATTATAAACGCTTGACAAAAACATTTGTTCTTGAATAAGGAATCGGCATCGGCATCGGCCGATTCTTTGTCCTAAGGCCGATTAATCGGCATCGGCCAAAAATTGGGAATCGGTCGGACTCTACCTCAAACATTAAGCAAATAATGTCTTTACATATAATCCATTCATAACATTAGCCACCAATATTTTGGAAAATCCCAAACCCAAAAACTAGGGCATCTATTTTCTGTTGAATTTTTTTTGCGCAGATTTCAAATCCGGTGTCAGAATTACTCCATAAGGCAAAGGTATGATATTCTGTCCTAAAAGTGTGAAAATTTCCGTTTTTGGCAAATTTCAACAACTATAGGCCATGCTAGCCAACTTTGTGGCTTTGCGTGACATTTATAAGTTTGCCAGCAAAGCGCACGGCGAAAAAGTTTTGCCACAATGAACTCCACCGAAACAATTTCGTACTGCTTGTTTCTAGGGTCTGATTATGCATACTTCGCATTACTTCGCATAAATTTCATGATTTTAATGGCATGCATTCTTTTTGTGCAAATTCATAGGAGCGGTGCTAGGGAGGGTATTCGTGGAATTTTCAATATTTTCAAAAGCTTATATTTTGAAAAGCTTTGAACCAATTTTCAAAATATGGATATGGTTGGAAAGGTAATTAAAAGTATTTTGATTTAATGTGTGTATATTACATTTATATATAAATTATAGCAGTTTTTTTTAATAAAATTTCGTTTTTCTTAAAATAATACGTAATTAACTATATTAAAAGTTATGCACAAGACAAGAAAGAGCACAAAAACACCTTTAAATATATGATGTATAATAAAAAATCTTTGCTAATATCACTAAATATTAAGATATGATTTTATATGTTAAAAGAAAAAAAGC
>NW_023459054.1:21176-32001 GCF_013731165.1 Rhagoletis pomonella | reverse complement strand
AAATTATATATCAAATGAAAGGTATTTTTATGCTCTTTCTAGCAAATATATTGTTTAATATATGGGTATTTCCATACGTCGCATACGTTTTCATATGATACAAACAAGGAATACCATTTGGTTTCTTTAACTTTTTTGGGCCATTGTATAGCACATAATTAGCTCTATATTTAACCGAAAAATTAAAACAATCGAACTGCTTGGTCCTGAAATATAAGGATTTAAAGAGAGTGTCGTTACGTGACAAAAAATGGAAGTAGATTTTGTCTTTTCTTACAAAATCGCAAAAGTCTGCGTATTGTGGGTGGCTATTTTCATGAAACTTATTTTAATATGATTTGGAGCAATTCTAGTTGTTTTTAGAGTTTTTTGAATTAATGCAACTTGTTTCAATTTTCTTTTACAACCCCAAGTATGAAACGTCACGTGACGTAGCATCAGGTGACATAAATTTCCGTCGTTATATTTTTGTTAATATTGCTTTTAAATGAATTTTTAACGCAAATAAAACATGTATTTTATGTAGAATATACTTTATGTTTGGTCCTCAGCGCCAATTCAGGGTGAATTTGTTGGAAATCTATGACTTATTATGTTTCAAGTACATACGCCAAATTCGAACCAAATCGGACCATAAATACGGGTTTTCGAAATATCTCAACCTAGGCGCCACCTACGAAGACCATTTTACGCAAACATGATTCTACTGACATAGCCAGTATATATTTTAAAAAGCAGACAAATCGGCCCGTAAATACGTTAGATATAAGACTTCTATTTTTTTTGTCGTGGTGGACCTTCCGATGGAAACACCCATAGATAGGTAATTACGTATTTCTTTAATAAAACATACGTATTTTATTTACATATTTTGACAGATATTGTATTGAACATTATGTCAAACTGCAAATAAATTTAGTGTCGACTTAATGTGGACTACAAATATACCCCATTAAAACCACTTAAATGAATTTTTCAGTAAACAAATCTATTTACCTAAAGAAGCCAAAAATCAGCTGTTTTTGTTCACACACCGTGAATAGCCCTATTGCGTCCAGAGAACGCATATTTATAGAGAAGTTCCAAGAACTGTGAATGCCACATTTTTCGAGCCAACTAAATTGGCGAAGCGCATTTTAAGAGCGACAAATATTTGGAATACTTAACAGCGAAAGCAAAATACAAAGCAGAAAAGAAGAATGTTAACAGAGCTAAATCTCAGAGAGAGACTTCGAATGTTAATCAGTGGGTGGAAATCTAAACGCACAGGTTGGAGGTTTTTGTTTTTGTAAAGTTTTGACTTCTTTTTTGAATTGGATTTTCTTCAAATTCGCAAAAATGCCAATTTCAAAGGAAAAATACCAACGGCATTTAGTATTTTTCAAACTTTTTTTGATTTCGACATCAAAAATGGCACTGCGACCGCGAAAATGCCGCGCCCACTCTTGCCAAAATATGAATAATGATTTCCGTTTTTTTCTTTTCCACAGGATCCCGGAGAAGCCCTTAGATGGATGGAGAATATGGGGATCGACCTCATGAAGAAGCTGCCACCCCACAACTCCTTCGTATGCATCCAGCATTTCGAACCCGAAGTAGTGGGTGGAAAATGCCTGAGGAAGGGCGCCCTTCCAACGCTCAACTTGGGTAAGTTAATAATCATATAATAAAAGTGCATATTAGGCAGGTTAGTTTTTCTTTTTCATAGGCCGGTGAATTAATTTAAAGTGGCGAAAAAATTGTTTAATGTGTTTAGTGCGTTTCAAAATATAGCTTTAAAAAGTGAAGAGTGCTCCAGATGAAATACATATATATTAAATATGTATTTAAGTCAGTGGAGTCACGTCCTCCTTAGTGAATGCGTATATATCTTTGTACATACATACATTCTTATATGAAAACGAAACAGTGGTCACCAAATAATCCGGCATTCTGTCCATTTTTTGACAATTTTTCTTTTATAAAAGATTAATAGGCTTTAAAAAAGGCAAAATAAGCCCATTACAATTTATAATAATAATGTGGATATTTGAAGTGTCTTAAAATTCGCGTTGATTTTTTATAATTATTTTGTTGGCCCATTGTATTCGCGTATGTATGTACATATATATATTCTTATATGAAAACAAACAGTGGTCGACAAAATAATGCGGCAGTCTGACCATTTTTGACTACTTTTAAAGTTTGAAATCACGATTTGAGCTACATATCCTTTTATAAAAAATTAAGAAACATTAAATAAAGGCAAAATACGCCAATTACAATTTATTATTATAATGTGAATGTTTGAATTTTTTATAATTATTTTGTTGGCGCATTTTATAGCCTATTTTTTCGATATTTTAATTATTTTTCTTACCTCAACCAATATACAATTTTTGGTAGGTACTTAGCAAATTTTTCGGAAGATTTTTTTTACGGAATAATTCTTTTTTCATGCATTGGAATTGCTTTGATTAAATTAAATCGAAATGGATTTATAAATTTTTTCAATATTTTCATTATTTTTCATACTATTAGATACTTAAATTTTTTTCTTGGAATTATTTCGGGAGGTGAATTTTGTATATAAAAACGTTTCTCAATTAGGGATAGATGGAGACCCACCGCATAGCTGTACCGCTTCCAAGCCCAAGCGAAGCTGCTGTATCACGGGCTGTGTTTCTCAGCAAAAGCGCTTGTTTGCCTTTCCTAGGACTGGAGAACTTCGGCAGCGTTGGGCCCTGGCTTGCAAAGTACAAGCGTTAAACGCCGACCGATTATTCGTTTGCCAACGCCACTTTGAGACGGAATTTTTGGGTAAATTTAAACTTTCAGAAGGTGCGGTGCCTTCATTGTATTTAGAGCCAGACATCACTAGAAGTCGGTCGCCTAGTGTTTGTTCTGAATGGGTTTTCCCCCCGGTCACAAAAACGTATTCAAGACGCGTCGTTAAAGAAGAAGACGGCGATATAACTTTAGAAGAATTCGAAAATTTTTCACTTCTCGCGGAAAAAAGCGCGCTGCGTACGGGAAATGAAATCTGTTTGGGCTTAAACACCACTTCCGCCAACGAACGATTTGCTCAAGCCACTCGATATTATCAAAGTAACGAGTTAAAATTAAACAAGCGTATTAAAGAGCTTGAGAAAGAGAATGAGGATTTGAAAAATCAATGGCGAAACTTGCATAAGCATGCAATAATAGCAGATAAATGTGCTAGCAGTGATGCTATCACATTTGCTAAAATGATCGTCAGTGCTAAAAATTTACGCTATAGCGAGGGGGAAAGGGCATTGGCACAAAATATAAACTATTTGTCAAATAAATCTTACACTTTTATGCGAGACGAACTAGGTTTTAATTTACCAAATAAAACATCTCTATTGCGTTGGCGCCCCATACGGTATGTTGTTCCTGGTTTCGATGCCAATGTCATTGAAAATTTAAAAAAAGTCGTCCAGAAAATGCTCGCTTCCGAGCACATATGCGTACTATTGTCTGATGAAATATCTATAAAATCAGATCTTCAGTATAACAAATGCAGAGACTTAATCGATGGATTTGTAGACCTTGGGGAGGGTTAACGCAAATCAGAGGTAGGGAACAAGTGTTGTTTTTTTATGGTTAAAGGGCTATGCTCAAAATGGAAGTATGTTTTTTCTTACTATATAACCAAAAATGGCCTTCATGGCGCAGAACTACATTCCATTTTGAGACGCACTTTAAGCGAACTTCAAAAAATTGGACTTAACGTCAAGGGGTTGGTTTGTGACCAAGGTCCGGCCAACACGAGTCTTTTTAATATTTTAAAAGTTTCTGTAAGTAAAACTTACTTTGTTCATGAAGACTCGAAAATTTTTTGTTTGTTTGACTATTGCCATCTTATAAAGTCCGTTCGCAATACGTTGCTAAAGTACGATATCCAAACTTCTGATGGCATAGCCAGTTTTAAAGTAATTAGAAAGTTGTACGCCATTGATAAGGAAAATCCTCATTTTAAAATTTGCCCTAAATTAACGGAAGCCCACGTCTATCCTGCTTTCTTTGAAAAAATGAGTGTTTCGCGCGCGACTCAAGTGCTGAGCAATTCGGTAGCGGCGGGCATTGGTATGGCCTATAGCCAAAATTTACTAGGCAACGACCAATATGTGGCAAATTGCGCTAAGCCCACACAGATTTTCGTCAAGAAAATGAACGATCTTTTTGACGAACTCGACGTAAAACATTTTTCAACGAACAATCCGTTAAGAAGTCCTATACGGCGCGGGGACACGGGAAAAATTGAACGATTGAACGGGCATATTAAGTATCTTGATTCATTTAAATTTCCTAATGACTCGGGTTCACTAATTAAATGTATTAACGGTTTCCGCCTTACTATTTTGGCGATGCAGCAACTTTCTGAAGAAATTTTTGATCAGCACGCTAACTTAAATTTTATTTTTCTCGGTAAAATGAATCAGGATGCTTTGGAGAATTTTTTTTATAGAATTCGCGCTAGCCAAGGTATTAATACCCATCCGTCTGCACATGACGTTCAATATATTGTCGCGCGGTTGATCTCCATGAAAATACTTCGTCAACGATTCGAAAATAAGGGAACCAATTGCGAAGATGACGAAGATATAAATTTAGACTGTCCAGAAGATCGTCATCTTGAAGAAACATGCAACGAAACGCAATGTGAGGAGCTCGCGGTAGATGAAATAGATATAGATGACGAGAATTTCGTTGAACAAGAAGCTGAGGTACAGGTGCAGCGCTATTACGTAGGCTATGGTATATACCAAAAATTGCTGCGTAACCTTAATTGCGACAAATGCGCCTCCTCCATGACAAAATCGCAGGAGGATTTGAAGTTACATTCGGAGGCCCTTATAAGAGCAAAAAATTATAAGGGTGACAACGATCTGAGACTTGTCAATCCCGAAGATAACCTTTTCGAGGTGTGCCGACTTCAAATGGCGTGGTACCGCCAGCTTTTCACGAAATTTTCTCACATTGCCGGAGTTAAGTCTAAGATGTTGTCCGCATACAGAAACAAACAAAAGAGGTGTCTCCCGCGTGGTTTGACGAAGTCGGCGAATGTAGAGATCATCGGTTTAAATTGCTTGATTTCTTAATAACGGTTCTTTTATTTAAAAATGCCAAGTGGCTTTCGCAAACGAATAATCTTGATAAGAGTCGAAAACGCGACGCGAAGCTAAAATAATTGTAACTTGCAGGCCGGGTCCCAGCGCTCTTTTTTCTTTTTTTTTCTTTTTTTCTTTTTTCTTTTTTCTCTTTTATTTTTTGTCTTATTTTTTATTTACAGCTTTTCCAAGTGTTTTCTTTTACTTACAGAGATGTACTTGAGCCTAGTTTTTTAAAACACCGGGGTTTCGACTCAATCACGATGGATTGAGTTGTGTTTTAATAGGCAGGTAAAATTAAACAACTTAATACTAATTAAGTCGTGTAAGAAGCTGTCATTGGATGGATGGCAGTTTCGCTACTCGTGTGCATATTTATATTTTTCCCCCACGTGGCAGACACCTTGCCGTAAGCGATTGTATTCCGATCGCTGGGTGTGGGCCCCACACTGTGGGGGCTTAATCTACCAAATGTTTCCTGGTAGAAACTAAGTCTGCCGTATTTTTTTATATTTTTATCAATTAAGTTTTCTTTATTTTTCACTTTATTTCAGATTATAATCTATTAATTTTGTTTTTTTTTCAGACAGTTATGAACATTTTCATTAAAATTGTATATTTATTTACATACTTTTAATAAATTGAACCATCAAATTGATATATGTAAATAAATAATTTTAAATTTCAATTTCTTCTTCTATTTCATTACAGATATTTTTTATTTACAGGTTTAATATAAATTCATTTATGTATGCTAGTTGTATTATTTGTATTAAATAATAAAATAAAAATAATAAGCTTTATTTCAATTAAATTATTTCTGTCATCAATTTTTTCATTCTGCCAAAAAGACAAACGCGTAAAAATGTAAGTATGTATTCATTTCTAAATGTACATACATATGTACATACATATATACCATTGATCTACTTTCGTCTTCCCCTCGCCGCTTCCATCCACACAAATTATTCAATTTCTGCGAATCGGCACCAGATTGGCACGTGCGCGAAACCATTAACCCTACGTTTGCGAAATATTTAGATTTTCGCATAACTTTGCATTTAATAAAGCAAAACTTGTACATTTTGTATGGAGAATAATACCAATTAATTTAAAATTCTGATTGTAACCATGTTTTCGACGATACATGTAACTTTCATGAAGATTAAACATAAAAGGCGTTGTAAAATAGTGTGTTATTAACAGCTGGAACCAAAAAACTATATCCGCTAAAATGGGTTAAACACTAACTGGAATTGGCATTTTTTACACGCATACATGCATACTTTCATATACACATGTACAGTGGAGTACCACTAGCTTGGACTTTGCATTCACGAATGATAGAATACAAGATTGCGCCGATCAGAGAGGATTTTTGAGAATAACTTTTGTGTGACGTCACACTGGTGCAATTGCGGGAGAGAAATGCCAAAACGTGAGCAAGAATGGAAGAAGAAGACAAAATGTTGCAAGGAAAATGAAAACAAGTTGCACCAGTGTGACGTCATGCAAACAACGATTCCGTCAAATTCGTTAAGAGAGGAATAGCGGTCCGAGATCGGCGCAACCTTTGTATTCTCTCAATCGTGCTTTGCATTGATTGTACTTTGATGTGTTTGAATCTTTTATGGTACTGAAGATTTGCTTACGGTTGAAAAATATTAAAAATCGTCCGTGCATATATGTAAATATATTTTTATAAACGCTTTGAAGTATAGAAAATTTTAATATTAAAAAATAAATAAGATAATTTTTTTGTATATAAATAAATTTTGTTCAAGGCACATTGACCCACCTGTACAAAAATTGTGGCGCGGCATGGACAAAAATTTTACAATTTCGGACCGAAAAATATGAAAACGAGCTAAGTTGCCACGTTACATCTGTGAACTTCCGATAAAACCACATATTTTTGCGATTTTAGGAGTTTTGATTTTATTAAAAAAAATCAATGTATTTTCCTGCAGAAAACGTACACTTTTATTTAATGTTTATTAAAATTACATCTCGAAAACTAGTTAATGATTGAAATATTGATATGTAACATAAAAATAGTGTTTTGCCAAAAATAACCCTAAATTTCCAAAATTCGAGATAACTTATTTTACTGGATATAGAGAAATAGTTGCCACTTTTCACTTGGCTGGCCGAGATTTCTTCATTTTAAGATTTTAGAATTTTTGTGTCGGATTGAAAAAGTTGAGCTTGAAGGTGATGAATTTGCGGGGTGATGTGTGCGGTTATTTTTATGAATGAATTTACTTGGCCTTGAGAAATACGTGCATGCGATTATGAAAGAAATAGTTATTGTTGTATTTGAGTATGCGTGTAATTATGTGCAATGAGTTGTAAATATGTACATTCGTGTGTATGGGCGTAGTATTTTGGCAGTAATATGCACATACATACATATATATGTATTCATGTAAAAATGTTATCAGTTAATGCAGTACGTATGTACATACGTATGCTTGGGAAAAGCATTTTCATTTGGCTCTAAAACTATTGGGGCATATTCGTATATGAAATAAAGTCTACTCTAAGTTTAAGTTTGTCAGTCCCAAATAAGAAAGTTAGTTGCATATTTTTTTTCACAGATGCCTAGTCCACTGAAAGTGATGTGAAAATGCTGTAACTAACTTTAGTGTCGGCTTTATTTTAACTATGCATATGCCCTATTATTTACATATAATACGAGTATAGCAGTGAAAAATTATAATGCACAGTTTTTCTCAATATAAATAACTTTTCGACAAAAACAACTTTGAAGTTAACACGTGCAGTGCAATCAATGCATTTGTACGTTCTTTGTCAATGTATTCATCTTTGAAGTGGATTTGTGAGAAAACTAAGGCAGCTAGAAAACTGCAGTTTATTGCATTGAGGACAGCGTACCTATTAGCTACCATATCGTTAAAAATATAAAAACCGATTTTCTTCGCTTTTAATGCCGACATCAAATCACCAACAGTGCGCATTTGCGTTTTTTGGTCAATGTGTCCATCTTTAAATTGAATTTGGGGAAAAACTAAGGCAGCTAGAAAACTGCGGTTTGTTGCGTTGAAAATAGCGTAGCATCTACCATATGAATCGGTAAAAAAGTAAAAGTCGATTTTTTCAACCCAAATGCCGACGGCAAATCACCAACGAATTTGCCAATTGCATACTACATATTTGCATAACTTTCACATTTTAGATTCACAAAATTGTATCTCTCGCATACATATGCATGTACACAATATGTACATATTACACATTTCGACCTATGCATGCATTTATTTTAAATAATTAACCAATTTAAAGAACAATAAAAGCGTTGTAAAAACGTAAAAAGCCATCAGCATTTCATTTCTAACAAGAAAAATATGCATTTGCTTTGATGAGACAATTTCTGTTAAATTTATTTTGCCTCTGGCTGGGCTCTGTTAAAATTCAATTGTCTCTGGCTGGCCGCTGGCTGGCCGCTCTTAAAATGCGCTTCGCCAGTTTTGTTGGTATTTGACAGTTTCCACGCTGATTCGTTCTTGGACCTTCCCTATAAATATACGTTCTCTGTTGCGTCGATACATAAGGTTGGTAGTACTGATAAATAAATTTGGTTGTATGCGAAGCATAATCAGCCTTCATTTTTTTTTAAAGTTGTGTCACGTTTAAGAAGTTGTACGAAGTTATGCGAAGTATGCAGGGGCGGCGAAACGCCGTGTGCCCTGATGGGTAGCTCTGCTGGTGGCAAGAGTATAGAGGTAAAGAAAATAAGTTGCGGATGTTATTGAGAAGGTTAACAGATTTCGTTAGAAAAACTTATTGTTTCGTGTATAACACAGGGCAACACTGATTTTGTTTCCTAAAATGTAAAAGCTGTTGTTGGTAGACTTTTTGTGCTGATTGCGAATCTGTAAGTATAAAGTTTCCACCAGAAAACTGTGGCCAAAGTATCAAAAAATCGCGGTTTTTGCAATATTTGAGAAGCTCTAGCAAAGAAACCAAAAAGGATCAGTCCAGCGCCTTCGTATTGACCTGCAGGCTATGTCGGAGCCACAGCCGCTAAACTTAAACGTAGAATACGTGATATTATTAAGACCACATTCAAGTTAAAAACGGTGCATGAAATATTCGTTTTGGTTGTATTGAATGGAAATAATAAATCAATATGAATTGCAAAATATTAATAACTAGCAATAGAGAAGCATATCCACATTAACTTCAATCCTATGCACCATCAACTTATAAACAGGTACACATATGTCATAGCGGATATCTTACCACCTTCGTTTCTTGTCATATTTTAATATTGATTTGATTTAATTTATGCATACTTTAATTAAGTTATAATTTTAAAACATGTGGCAACCCTATTCAAAATATTTAAACCCCAAAACCTTGCTAAGCCTTTTTTGACTGACACACATATTTCAATACATATTTAAATTGTGTATGGTTCCCTTAATTCAAGTTGAATTTAATTTATAAAACATATGGTAACCCTCTAAAAAAACATTTTTAACCCATGTCAATTTATGCCCATACTTTAATAATCCATATTTAATTATAAAATCAGGTGGCAACCCTTCTACATGCACTTTGGTAACAAAGTTTCTTCAAAGCAATTTTGATTTACATATATTCATATTGAAGTAATTAATTTAACCTATTGCTTGTATTGAATCTAGCTTTGTAACAAGGTGGAAACCCTCTGCAAATTATTTTCAAACCACAACCTCTTTCGTCTGACATCCATATCAGGATATACATTTCAATTTTCTGCCTATATTTAAGTCCGACTTGCTTTTTGAAATAGGTGGCAACTCTCCTACATATAATTAAGAAATAAAGCCTTTTAAAAACCATTTCGATCGATACTCATAAAGCAATAATTGATTCAACTTAAAAATAATTTGAATTTAATTTTTTTATCAGGTGGCAACTCTTTTTGAAAAAATAAGAAGTCATTGCACATCCACAGGCCAATCCCTTTAATTTGATACCTCATTTTGTAAAATCGAACGAACGGTACAGATCTGATACAACGAAAAGTTTTTGCGTATTATGCATTCATATGTACATACATACATATATCACGGTGTCCTTGAACCAGACTCAACTGAATCGGTCTGGAACGATGGAATTCCCGATTCGACTATTTTGGAGGGGTATTCCCGAGTGAGAATACGTGAAGTTCAAAATCGTTGCAAGTGCCGATTTCAAAATGGTAACTTTTTCGATTTTCAGACGACATTTTCGCATTTAAGTATAGTATAAAAAAGGCTGTATATGAGTAATTTTTTAAATATCGAGCCCTAACCGCCAAAATAACGTAAGCGACATTTTTTCCAAAATTTTCTTTTTGATGCAGAAGTATTCCTAGAGCCTCTAGATGCATTTCTGCATCAAAAGAAAATTTGAAAAAAATGTCGCTTACATTATTTTGGCGGTTAGGGCTCGATATGTATTTACATATATAACCTGTGGGAAATTTCGTAGTCGTTTAATACAATAGCCAACTTTTGGTCCACTTATAAGGGCCTACTTTTGTCTGGCCTTAAAAAAAATTAACGTAAACACTTATTATTTTATAGGTGTTCTTTTATTCCTGTTGGAGTGCAATGGGGTATAGTCGTTGCGCTGGGTATGCAGTTACAGTTGCATGGCTATACTCAATCGCGACTCTTGCGTCCTCGTTCGCGCACTCTGGGCAACGTGAGCAACCC
>NW_023459054.1:17609-21076 GCF_013731165.1 Rhagoletis pomonella | reverse complement strand
AATACGAAATGTAGGTATGTCCATTTACTTAACCCTGGAAGGTCATGGTTCGCGTTTCGACGACGCGAGTTTTTATTTTACCGTTATCGCGTATTTCCTTTGTTTGTATAGTGCTAATTTTTCGTACAGCGCTACACTGAGAAAAAGGATTAGTTTTGACAACTAAAGATATTTAGTTCCCGAATTTTGACAATATTTGGGAACTGTAACCAAGGATTGGGAACTATTACCATGGGTTGGTAATTATAACTAAATATATTAAAGCTTCTAATATTCATCTAGGTTGTACCAAATCGTAAATTTAGTTGAAGGGTTTGGTAAATACTAATAAATATTTCTTTTAAGCATATTTCTTCAAATTCCATTCAACTTAACGTATGGATCATAAAAGGATGTTATTAAGCTCTGCTAATGCAGATGCTTTCTTTCAACACATGGTTTAGTCATAGTTACCAAATCTTAGTTGAGGCAACCACGATTTGGTTTGAGAGCGGAACATATTCATGCTTGTGAGCCAACCCTAAATAATGCTGAGTGCTCTCTGAGCACATGGGTGATTCACATACGAAGAGCACCAGCTGAGCAATGCACACAGTCCCACTTACTGAATCATTTGAATGCGCTAGTATGCCGACCAGCGTTGCCACAGACAAATTTTTTTTTCTACCAAAATTTCCTACCATAACCAACGAAAACCTACCAAACGTTTTTTTTTTGTTTTCGTTTTAATACTTGTTTTCAATGTAAAATTTTTAAAAAACATAGTTAACATAACATTTAGTAAAACTAAAATACAACTAGTATAATAAAAAGAAATTAACTGCGTATAACGATTCAATTTACTGTACAGACTTATCCATATGTACATATCAGGGTTGCTGCGAATATTACTCCGAAATAAAAGTACTTTCCGGATAATAAACAAATCGCTTATCCAAATTAAACAAGTTTGGTATCAAATGAAAGAGGACTTAAATAGCTTTAAAACTGAAATGTCTAAACGAGGAAAGCCACATATTGAAAAATATTTCAACAATAAATGTTAATTAATTACCATAGAACAAACCTTGTGTCAGGTATATGAATTTCTTTAGTATTAAATTATAAGAAAATAAAAACAGAGGTCGTTCGTTTTTTTGTTTAAAAGCTATTTCAGTCCTCTTCATATGATACCAAATTTGTTTAATTTGGACAGGTCGTTTGACTATTATCCGGAAAGGACTTTTATTTTGAAATAATATTCGCAACAACCCTGGTACATATGTCTCTTTACTAGGGCTGTTACTCAAAATTTTAATTAATCATAAAGTAAATAACTCAATTATTCGATTAATTGGAAATTATGATTACTCAAAAGTTCAATTACTCGAGTAATCAAGATTTTTGATTAACCAAAAACAAAAATATTTGAGTAAGTTGCTTTATGATTAATCAACATTTCGAGTAAAATGAGTAGTCAACATTTCAACTCTTTACATATGTATAAAGTAGTTAAAGTTCCTTGATACTTTGAAAACAACGTTTCTGTTTTCAAAAATTAAAACAAAATTTTTTTTTACATATACAGAACGTAAAAAAGAAAATAAGCATTTTCCAAAGTAAACTCTTTTAACGAGCAAAATTATTTTTTTTGAGTAATCATATTTCCACACCTTTTCCAACTGTATTTCAGAAAAAAGCAATTGTATTTCAGAAAAGCTCAAATCAATTTCAGAAAAGACCAAATGTATTTCAGAAAACCTCAATTGTATTTCAGATATTCCAATTGTATTTCGGAAAACCTCAATTGTATTTCAGAACACTGGAAATGTATTTCAGAAAAAGTCAAATGTATTTCAGAAAAAACCAATTGTATTTCAGAAACCCTCAAATGTATTTCAGAAAAGAAACATGCTTGTAGATAAATGTCTAA
Organism: Rhagoletis pomonella; assembly: GCF_013731165.1. Lineage (NCBI taxonomy): Eukaryota > Metazoa > Arthropoda > Insecta > Diptera > Tephritidae > Rhagoletis > Rhagoletis pomonella. The sequence continues at coordinate 19,164 of NW_023459054.1, read as the reverse complement.
AAATTAAAACACAAACTCATTCGCTATTATTATTAGTCCGGTAACGAAGTGAATAATTATTCTGGAAATTTTTGATCGCGAGGTTTTATTAACGTACATAAATGGAGTTAAAGGACAATTGTGCGATTTGCAGAGTCGACATGCGCCGGCGACGGGTTCTTCGTTTGCTTCCATGTAGGCATTTATTCCACGTAAAATGTAGTGATCCTATTTTACAAACGAGGAAGTGTCCAATATGCCGAGGAGATGTTTTAGGTATGCATATACATACATATATACCAACGAACGAACAATTGTATTAATATTTGTAACTTTTTTGGTGCAGAAACCACGGTAGTGGAGAAGAAGAATTATGCAGTATATAACGACGTAGACCGATTACGCATTGTTGAGGCTGCCAATAGAGGTGAAGATTGGTGCAGTTTGGCAGCGTCATTAGGAATTGTATATAAAACTGCCTATACTTGGGTAAATTCTGGTAGAATAGAGACGCATAAAAGGGGTGGAGGTAACGAAAAAAAGCGTTCCGAAGATGAGGTAGACGTTATAATTCGTTGGGTGGAAGAAGAAAGTACCATCACACTAAAGCAGATCGTAACAAAAGTGCAAGTGGAGCTAAGAAAAAACATTTGCACATCGACCGCAGCAAATTATCTGGAAGGCAAAATGTTTAGCCTTAAAAAGCTACACCATTTGCCAGCGACGATGAATACGCTGGATAATAAGCAAAAGCGAGCAGAATTTGTAACCAAGTTGAGTGCCTTTATTCAACAAGGCAAGCAAATAGTGTACATAGATCAAACAAATTTTAATTTATTTTGTCGCCGCACAAGAGGTCGCTCTCGGTCTGGAACGCGAGCAAGTTTAACGTTGCCTCCATCAAGAGGACCAAACGTTCACCTAATCGGAGCTATAAGCACATCAGGTGTGCTATCAATGAAAACGCGTCGTGGCTCGTTCAAAAAGGAGAGCGCTGCAGAATGGGTGAAGGAACTTTTAGAGAAGTGGAGAACTTTAGGCAACGATTTGACGGATTTGGTCATTGTATGCGACAATGCACCCTGCCATTCTGGACTAGAGCATATTTGCAATAACGGATCAGCCACTCTTTTACGTCTAGGACCATATTCCCCGATGCTAAATCCGATTGAAAATATATGGTCAAAAATTAAATCGTCCGTAAAAACTAATATGGCACTTCGTACGATAAATGGCCGATGAGTAATAGAAAGGCGTCTGCAATATTTGGAAGAAGTTATTCGTCAGGCAAAGGATACTGTTGCTACAGCAGATTGTGCTCGCGCTATACAGCACTCGTCCATTTTTTTTTCAGATGCTTTGGCGTTGCGTGACATGCCGGTTGGAATCTAATCCCAAGTTCGTTCTTTTTTAATAAATTCGCTGCTCTGTTCCGTCGTTGCAACTTGGTTTTTATTTGGTCGGAACGGGATGTTATATTTTGGTCTGCTCTTAGAAATTTGTATGCTTCTTTTCTGAAAAACAATTCTGTTTTTCTGAAATACATTTGGCTATTTCTGAAATACATTTGCGCTTT
>NW_023459054.1:16425-17509 GCF_013731165.1 Rhagoletis pomonella | reverse complement strand
AAACTAATATGGCACTTCCTACGATAAATGGCCGAGGAGTAATAGAACGGCGTCTGCAATATTTGGAAGAAGTTATTCGTCAGGCAAAGGATACTGTTGCTACAGCAGATTGTTCTCGCGCTATACAGCACTCGTCCATTTTTTTTTCAGATGCTTTGGCGTTGCGTGACATGCCGGTTGGAATGTAATCCCAAGTTCGTTCTTTTTTAATAAATTCGCTGCTCTGTTCCGTCGTTGCAACTTGGTTTTTTATTTGGTCGGAACGGGATGTTATATTTTGGTCTGCTCTTAGAAATTTGTATGCTTCTTTTCTGAAAAACATTTCTGTTTTTCTGAAATACATTTGGCTATTTCTGAAATACATTTGCGCTTTTCTGAAATACTTTTCTGGTTTTCTGAAACACATTTGAGGTTTTCTGAAATACAATTGGATTATCTGAAATACATTTCACTTTTTCTGAAACAAATTTGCGCTTTTCTGAAAAACAATTGAGGTTTTCTGAAATACAATTGGAATATCTGAAATTCATTTGAGGTTTTCTGAAGTACATTTGCCCTTTTCTGAAATTCATTTGACCTTGTCTGAAATTCATTTGAGCTTTTCTGAAATACATTTGTTCTTTTCTGAAATACAATTGGAAAAAGTGTAGTACTCCATGAAACGTGTAAAAACCTGTAAGGTACACGAACTTGTGGGAAGTTTAAGGTAAAATGTTCCCATACTCCAAAATCCTGTAAATGAGAGCGATTTTTGGAGAGTTGTGCAGAGAATGAAGTTCCAAGTATCAAAATCCTTTCTTCTCACTCTAATTACTTCACCGGGTATAATTCCGGCATGTTTTACCCGAACATTTTCTTTCAGTAAAATCATGAAAAGTGTCAAGCGATCAGCTGTTTCATGAAAGTAAACAAAAATTGTACGTTGTCAAGTGGATAGCGAAAAATATAAGTGTTACCGTAAATATTACCGTTTTTATGCGATTTAACGTTCCTGGCTAGCAATCAACTTTTAATTTACTGCCTTCCATTTTTTTCATTTTGTTCTTTTAAATGGAATGAAAACTGTTTAAGTAGTCGAATTGGT
>NW_023459054.1:13592-16325 GCF_013731165.1 Rhagoletis pomonella | reverse complement strand
TATCAATTATCAATGAAAGTATTACGTTTACCTGCACTGGCCCTACAATTACCTAATTTTACAACCTTTTATTTATTTTGCTCATATCGCAGAACAACAAAAATGGCTATCAACTTATGTAGTTATATAGATAATTAGATAACATTCGGTAAAAATTTGGCTTGCAATAATTTCTACATGGTAAGTGCTCCGCCAATATTTGGTTTCATAGGGATTCGGATACCTTCCTCATTGAAGTAGTAAAGAAAATTCGCTTAAGTGCCTTTTTCGGTTACGTTCACAATTTTTTCGTGCAAAGAAGGATGTGCAGCTAAGCAAAATATACTGTATATGCAAATAAAAGAAGAAAGTAAACACAACTACCATAGAGTAAATTTTTATTTGTGTCAAACTGAAACTTTTTTCCCAATAATAAACGGTTAGCTGATTCACGTCTACAGCAAGTTCACAAAATTAATTGAAAATTTGTATCAACCAAAGCATTGTTTATATTTGCTCAACAATGACTTTATTCAACTAACAATACTAATAATAATACTAAGACTACTCAAGGTAGTCGTTTTTTAATTATTAACAAATATACATTTGTCCCAACTAGAAGTCTCAAGTAAATTGCAGACTTTCGTGAACTAGATATTTATTTCGCCATATCCAACTATGCCACTTGGTCACTATAACCAAATCTTGGTAATTATAACTAAACCTTTTTCTGAGTGTATAAGTGTCCCGATTTTTCATATTTGTACCGATTAAGTCCCGATTTTTCAGTGCATACTTTATTAATTTAGTAAGAGTATCCTTGCACTCTGGCCCACTCGGCACTTTCGTTATCACCAAGGTACGTACACGATTTAGCTTTCCCCGATTCCATATATACTTATACATTTGTTGTTGCTTTTTTGCCTTTTCTACCTTTAATTGTACAGGCCAAAAAAAAGCCCTTATTCCTGATAATGGGTTGTATGAATAAAAACTAAACAACTGCTTTTTCATACTTTTACTTTAATTTTGTTTGAATAAATCGAGTAAAAGGTCTGAAATTTTAAGAAAAAAAAAAAATAAATGCTAAAAAAAGACAATTGAGGGTATATTTATAATCAGCGAAGTCAAATTAGTAAATATCATCTGTCGTAAGTCATTCATCAGTCCAAATGTGCAATTTTGTTGGCCGGTGTTATTCATAACCACGGAACGGATTTTATGGAAATTGCCTTTTTTTCTGCTAAAGAGATAGAGTATATTCGATTAAGAATGTCCACGATTTAGCTTTCCCTGATTCCATATATACACATTTGATGTTGCCTTTTTTAAGATATTTGCCTTTTCTACCTTTAAAAAAGTGATTATAGCATTTACAATATTTTTTTAAAGATTAAAAAATATACACATGCCCATGCGGCTTATAGAAGCGCAGGGACCTCTTGCCAAATTGGTGTTGGAAAAATTCAAAGCCGTTTTCTCAGCTAACGTAGGCTTGGAGACAATAAAGGCGCTGGCCCAATGCAGGCTTGCTTTGCACGCCTTGCTTACTTTAACTTGCTTTGATTTACTTTAAAAGCTCGTTTGGCCAAATGGCGGCTTGGAACGCTGTCAAAGCAAACAGCTGTGTAGTTAAAAAGTCAAGGTTTGTTTCCTTACACTAAGAATAATTTTGCCATAAAATTCCAGAAAATTAAAAAAAAAAATACAAAACAATCTTTTCAGATCTATTTTTGCATTTCAATGGAATGATAATAATTATACATACACACATAACTGTATGTACATTTATTAAAAACAACAAACTCAAAAAAAAAATCGATTTTTCAAGAGACGACTTACCAGTAGTTTGACATCATAAATATCGCTAGCTTTGTGTGAAAAGTTGATAAGTCTACATTTTATGAAGCCTCAAATTTTGATATATAAAGTAAGAAAAATTAAGGATTAAGGTACTTGTTTTATTTTTTCTCGTTTATATTCAATGAAAGATAAATTTTATGAGTCCAAAAGAGGCCCCGAATATGCGATAAGGCCAAAATAGTACGAAATTTTTTAACAGAGATCGATTTCTTCTGATTTGTATGGAGTTTTGCTTGGCTTTAAACCGGAAAAATGTTGTATTCAAAGTTCCTGTAAAATTTATAAAAATGGACTTAGCAACTTTCCACTTTAAGCCAGCGACATGTTAAATATAATTACGGAAACATAGATTACTTTTTATTAAACTTTGAATTACTAATATTATACATATATTTTTCTTAAATTACGTATGAAAATTTTTGTACATAAGTGTGTAGCAGATTGCTTGAATTGATTTAGAACGGGAAGATGCCTACGAAACGCTTTCAAATAAAACAATTGCCTATTTGAAACTTTGAGGCGCTTAAAGAAAGTGAAGCAAAGCTGCCATTTGGCCACCCTTCATACGTTTTAGTATATTCCAAATAACTTTTGACAGTTCTCAAAGCGAAGCAAGCAAAGCAAGCCTGCATTGGGCCAGCGCCTTAAGGGGTGTGGATAAAATTGTAAAGGGCGAGGAAAACGCCCTTATTCCTGATAATCATGCCTACTACGGTATCCGACGGATGCCATTCGCACGAATCTAATACTTCACTCCCGCTTGTTATGACAGTGAGAATCAGATTAGATCCGTGCTGATGGCATCCGTCGGATATCGTAATAGCCATGAATATGAACGTTTCGTACGTTCCATATTTAAATTGGGCTCCACTAGGGATGGGTAGTGGGGGG
>NW_023459054.1:0-13492 GCF_013731165.1 Rhagoletis pomonella | reverse complement strand
AAAATAATGCTTTTGATGCGCATTTTGGGGTAGGTATCTTAAATGTGAACTTAAGCATAGAGGCAGCAAAGCAAAATATACTGTATTAAGCTTAAAAAATACATACATATTCACATAAATAGTTACTAGTGTAAGTAATACATATGTATATGGTGGTAAGAATTTCCTAAAAAGAAACAATGAAACAGGAATAGTCGTGCGAAAACCCAGGTCAATATCTGCTGGAAGTGCTGGTTTAAGTATACTGCTTTGCTTTTTCCTTGGCTAAATAGATACTTTCAAATTATAATTCACATGAATTATATATCCACTGAGAAACCCCGGTTGGCATCAAACTTTATATTTTTATATAACTATGCGCACACCGAAACAACTCGGGGCGATGGCAAAACTGATACTGAGACAAACAAGTCTGGGCATGTCATAGCACACACTTTTCTTTCTCTACCTAGCGCAGTGATCGACATGCCATAGCTTACTGAGCGCTCTGTGACCACACGCGTATTTCACCCATATACGAACAGCGGTAGCGGAGTAATAATTTCCACGCACACAGTCTCATTCATTTAATCGTTTTTATGCAATGGTCGGCATCAGGAATGCCGTTTGGATCTAAATAGATCCAATTGGATACATTTTAAGGCGAATTTTTATGGGATACTTATTTTTTCCGGTCAGTATAAATGTGGATACTTTTTTAAATAGGCCAAAATTTTATATTTCCTATAAAGTTTTTTTCGTTCAAAAATCGATTTTCATTAAAGATGGTAGAAAGCATTACGTTTTCTGAACGTATAAAGAATCGCTATTAAGCGTGAAATTAAAGCATTTTATTTTTTGTGAACGAAGCAATGAACATATGGAGAGATCTCACCAAAATAGGTATACGCGCAATTGCTTTAATTAGCTTAAAAGGATGCTTTAAGCACGATCTTAATATACATATCGTGGTTTAAAGTACAAAACCGCGTATCAACAAAATGCAAAACCGCGTATGTGACGTTGCATAAGTTATTTTCTAGAGAGTAAAAACACTCATATTTCAAAATGGTTCTCTGGTTTATAAAGCAATCGCATTTCTGGCTAGTATATTTCAGAACGAATGGATAAGGATTGAGCCCAGAGCTTGTGTGAGAAAATCCAATTTTTGGCAGCAAATGTCAGTTACGCGGTTTTGCAGAATGACGATACGCGGTTTTGTACTTTAAACGACGATATACATATATAAAGTAAATTATACTCTTTCTGTAGTAATATCTTTCATATCACATATTTTCATTTGTTAATTTAAAAGGAAAGAAGATTTCAATGCAGTTCAAAAAACTAAATTTGATTTCTTTAGGAGACTTTTATGAATTTTACTGAAAATACTTTAAATACACTCTAAAAAATTTTATTTATTTGCGCATATTAAGAGAGGTAACCAGTTTCCTCTTTTAATGTGTGCAAATTCGCACGCCGTGTAATAAAATTTATCATTGCCTGTTTACTCTTACACACCAAATTTCTCGCAAGAGCAAAATTACACATAAAATGTTTAAAATAAAGTAATGTTTATTATTAGTACAAAATGAATAGTCCACTTGCAAACAGCGTTATGTGATTGTGATTTTATAATAGAAAGCCATAAATTTGAAAAATAGACTACGACAACAAGTAACATTTAAATCTTTTTTATTATTACCTGAAAATTTGGATAAATATAAAATTGTAACATAACATAACATGTCATAAGATAACATTAACAGTCTATACGACCTATAGCAGCTTTCTAAGTTCATCAGAAGATTGATACTTTTGAAAGTTCATAAATAAGTATGATAGCGACTTTTGGAAGAAGACTTAACATTTGATGTTATTTTTTCAGAATATAAAAAGATTTTGCACTCTGTTGTTAGTGGACATGAAACTACTTTAAATACTGGTACGTAATCCGCCAAAAACTAAGAATCGAAAAAATTTTACATAGCGCACTGTGCAAGTAGACTACTCAAATGTATTTGTAGTTTGAAAATTTTTGCAATTTTAAACATTATATATATGTGTATTTATGTGTATATTTTAAAGATACCAAGTTCAAAATCAAATACTGAACATCTTATACGTATATTTATACAGATTCTTGTTGAAAAATAGATACTTTTCAGTAGTAGTTTTACATGCTCTGTTTAGAGTGTACTTGCTACTTATTATATTTACTTTGCAAAATACTTATGCACAAAAAATGTACTTATAAATTGAATTTACAAATGCTTGATTTTATGCACATTTATTCCAAGTCCTTAGGATGGGTTAAATTATGTCTTTTTCATGAAAATGTTTGGTTTTCTTACAAATTATGAGATGTATATGTAACAAAAAAATAATGTATACATTTGGATACATTTTTGGCTTGGTCAGGGATACATTTTCTTGAGACGGCGCGACAACACTGGTCGGCATACTAGCGTATTCAAACCAAGAACGATAGAATACAAGATTGCGCATTCCCGCAGAATGACATTTGTGGCAACGGGTAAACAAAGAATATGGCGAAGAACAATGAGTTGACAGTTGTGAATTTGCAGTGAGGAAACGTGTTTTCTTCACGATTCACCAATTTCTCAAGCCATCTTTGAATATAGCAAATTAAGCACAACGTTAACAAAAAATATACAACCACTCTTGAAATGTGTTCAAAAGAATAGGTCTTATTAATTAACTATTTAGAATTTTTGTAATTGTATTGCAGGTGCCGAAAAAGTGATAATATCTTGTCGCAGCGCATGTTTTCCTGCAGAATGTGGTCGATGCTTGCTTACCTCCGATTTTAATTTGTATTTTGTGGTATTTTAACGTTTTCAACTTAACATGTCGCGTTTAAAAGTGGTCCGTAAAGTGCTTCATGCATATTACGCTGGTGTGTAAATTGTAGGGCTTCTCCTGCCGGCAGAACTCTACCCACTTTCTGGCCAAGGCGTCGTCGCGGGGAAACAAAAAAAACTGCATTTGGGGGCTTTACCCCTACGGCTGCTGCAATTAAACACAGGACACGACATTTTTATAAAGTTTTTATTACAAATAAAACGTTTTTTACTTCACAACGCACGAATTACTTCGATTTTTCACTTGAAAGTACACAATACGTTTGCAATACGTTTGCACTTGTTTTTAAACAAAAAGTCGGCAAATCCAAAGTAGCGGTTTCGGGAATGCGCCACCTTCAGTTCATTACACCATGTATTCAAACGATTCAATAAGTGGGACCAGTGTTGCCAACCGGCTAAGTTATCAGCAAAAAAGTTTGTTCAAAAAACAAAAAAATATATGTACATAGTTGTTTAAAAATATCAATTTTTCCCTGACCTTAAACCTTTAAGCGTGGGCAACAATGATTAGTTGTAATTAAGGCAGAATTGAATATGCGCTATCTGGGAAGACAAATAAACTCGTAAAGTCTTAAACTGTGTAAAACTCGTAAGTGTACGAGGCTTTTATGGCAACGCCCTTTGTGAAAAGGTGTAAATAGGTGCGTAAAGTAACTGTTTAACAGATCAACCAGGATTTTGTGAAGCAATTTTTGTTTCGTAGTATTTTCCGTAACATCCCGCCGTCTTGTCTCTTTCACTCTTGGCTATAATACAATTAAAAATGCCGAAAATTATCAGAAAACCTATGTAAGTCAATATAGTTGGTAGATGAAATTATTCATTTTATTCCCTTATTATTTTTTTCATTTACTTTCATTCCACTTTACGCACCTATTTACACATTTTCACAAAGGGGGCATTCCTATAAAAGCCTCATAAACTTACGAGCCTTACACACTTACAGAATCCCCGAGGTGAAACAATTTGTTATTTTCTAAATTTACGAATAAAACTGCACACTTAAATTTGCGACATTCATATCTAACAAACATTTTATGAAGAAAATCCCTGCTACGGCCTTCTTTAGAAAAAATAGATTCGTTTAACATAAAAATAATCGAAATCGGCCCAATTTTATATAACCCTGCCTGACATGAAAATTTTCTCCGCAATAAGGCTAGTCGCCATTTCTAACAGATTTTGGGTCGCTTAGTCAAAAATGGAAATATGTATATATAATTGAATTTTAAGAAAACAAGGCAATAGCAAAATCGGCTAAAAACGGCTAACTTTTTTTTGCAAAACGGCTAACAAATTGGCTGCCGGCTAAAACGAAATTTCTCCGGCTGTTTTCTATCGCAACCGGCTAAATCTAGCCGGAAAACGGCTAAAATGGCAACACTGGGTGGGCCTGTGTGCATTGCTTAGCTGGCGCTCTTCGTATGTGAAACACACATGTGCTCAGAGAGCGCTGAGCATTATTGAGGGATGGCTCACAAGCATGAATATGGCCCTTATTATGAGTTGCATTCGATTTCGATCGAAAGTGAAATTTGTATTATGAGCTATGCAAGCGTGTCGAAATTTTCGTTGAGTATCGAATTTTCTGTCGAACAGAGTTTTGCTTTCGTTGGTGTAGCAAAGTGTTAGAAAATTGTGAAAAATGTATGATTTTGCATTTGTTTTCTTACTTTTTGAGGGCTAGACACTAATTTGGAACTTTTTTTATTAATTTCATGCCGTTCTAACGTCGTGAATACTAAACACAAGCTCGAAAGGCTGGTTTTACTTGTGAAAGAAAACCCCAATACTCTGCTGGCACGATCTCTGAGAACAAAATCATAGAGATGTTTATAGTTTTAATATATTTTAAATAGATTTGGATCACAAAATTTCTTAAATATATTGTATGTCAAAATATATTCGAAAGACTACACTTAAACTCTCTTAAACATTTTCTGCTCCTGGCTAGTTTTTTAAGCTCTCATCCTCTGACGAATCGTTCAACCAGAACTCCGTTGTACTCATTTTTACCACGTTTTTATAAACTCGCTTCCTTTTTTACTTCGTTTTTATTTGCACAAATTTACATAAATTTGCTCGATTTGTAAACAAAGCTTCTCAGCGGTGAAAAATATACTATTGTGAACAACCTAATCGAGCGAACTTCACAATAGTGCTATTCTTCACCGAATGAGTGCCATAATACCAAATGAAAATTCGTTCGATCAGCACTTTCGACCACAGTCGAAGATCGAATGCAACTCATAATAGGGGCCTATGTTCCGCTCTCAAACCAAATCGTGGTTGCCTCAACTAAAATTTGGTAACTATGACTAAAGCATGTGTTGAAAGCAAGCTTATCTGTATTAGCAGAGCTTAATGACATCCTTTTATGAACCATACGTTAAGTTTAATGGAATTTGTAGAAATATGCTTCAAAAAAATATTTATTAGTATTTACCAAACCCTTCAACTAAATTAACGATTTGGTACAACCTAGATGAATAGTGCATTGGGATATAGTCGTTGCGCTGGGTATGCAGTTACAGTTGCATGTCTATACTCAATCCCGACTCTTGCGTCCTCGTTCGCGCACTCTGGGCAACGTGAGCAACCCATGTGCGAGATGCGGTAACCAATCCGAGTGGAGCCTTGGGTCACGGCAGAAAGAGAGAGAGCTTCGGTGGGGCCACTCTGACTTATTCGGTTTAAGGGCTCACTGAAGTCTGCAGCGTCTGTTCACCAGTAGGTGCGGCTGCAAGCGGGTGTCTGCTTGGAGTAAGCGGCTCGCTATATAAACGTGTATTTGGTTGCGAAACCACCCCCGTCCCAGCAATGGGACCCGCCACGTAAAAACCACTTCCAGTGAAGAAGCAAGGCAAAGCCTCGGATGAGACCCCCCTTATGATGACGACCACGGCAAACGTTTAAAGGACTACGATTTGAGGGCATGCACCTGGAATGTCCGGACCCTTAATGGGGAAGGTGCCTCTGCCCGTCTGGTTGATGTCCTCGTAAGGACAAAAGCTGACATCACCGCCATCCAAGAAATGCGTTGGACGGGGCAAGGCAAACAATGTCTGGGGTCTTGCGACGTCTACTACAGCTGCCATGTAAAGGAGCGCAAATTCGGTATTGGATTTGTGGTGGGAGAGAGACTCCGTCGCCGAGTACTGTCGTTCACCCCGGTGGACGAGCGTCTAGCCACAATCCGCATCAAAGCGAGATTCTTCAACATCTCGCTCATCTGCGCCCATGCCCCGACGGAAGAGAAGGATGAGGCATCCAAGGATCTCTTCTATGAGCGCTTGGAGCGCACGTACGAGCGCTACCCCCGTCATGATATCAAAATCGTGCTTGGCGACTTCAATGCCAGGGTGGGCAAGGAAGGGATCTTTGGAACCACCGTCGGAAAATTCAGCCTCCACGACGAAACGTCTGACAACGGATTGAGGCTGATCGACTTCGCCGGGGCCCGAAACATGGAAGTATGCAGTACTAGGTTCAAGCATAAAAAGATCCATCAAGCTACGTGGCTGTCTCCGGATCGAAAAACGAGAAACCAAATCGATCATGTGGTGATAGACGGAAGGCACGCTTCCAGTGTTATAGACGTACGCACACTCCGAGGCCCAAACATAGACTCGGACCACTATCTTGTTGCAGCCAAGATACGCACCCGCCTCTGTGCAGCAAAAAATGTGCGCCCAAATATGCAAGGAAAGCTTAACGTCGAAAAGCTGCAATCACAACAGACAGCCAGCGCTTTCGCTACTCGACTCTCACACCTGCTCTCAGAGAGCACTCTTCAACAAACCGACATATGCGAGCAGTGGAACCACATTTCCTGCTCATTAAGTACCGCCGCCGAAGAAGAAGTCGGATTTCAGCGAGCCCGAAAGAACAACTGGTACGATGAGGAGTGTCAGGAAGCTGCAGAGAAAAAAGATGCCGCCTACAGGGCCACGCTGCGATCGGGCGCAACGCGCGCTATGTGGGACCGCTATAGGGATCTGAAGAGGGAAGCGAGACGTATTTGCCGCAACAAGAAGAGAGAGGCCGAAATACGTGAGTGCGAAGAGCTTGAAATGCTGGCCGACAGGAGGAATGCCCGAAAGAGTTAGTCGACTTACGGAAGGTTTCAAGACCAGGGCGTACTCCTGTAAGAACAATAATGGCGACCTAGTAACTGATGTCCAGAGCGTACTTAAATTATGGAGGGAACACTTTTCCGCCCTACTAAATGGTAGCAGCACGGAAAGTTGTGGCGAAGAAGAACCTGAGCCCGCAGTCGATGATGATGGAGTCGACGTTCCACCGCCTGACTATGACGAGGTACGTATAGCAATAACGCGGCTGAAAAACAACAAAGCCGCTGGAGCTGATAGCCTGCCAGCTGAGCTATTCAAGTAAGGCGGCGAGGAGTTGATGAGGTGCATGCATCAACTCTTGTGCAGAATATGGTCAGATGAACGCATGCCCGACGACTGGAATTTAAGTGTGCTGTGCCCAATCCACAAGAAAGGTGACCCCGCCATTCGCGCCAACTACCGCGGGATCAGCCTTCTAAGCATAGGTTACAAGGTCAATGAACTGATTGGGCCTTATCAGTGTGGCATTAGACCTGGCAAATCCACCATAGACCAGGTATTCACAATACGCAAAATCTTGGAAAAGACCCGCGAGAAAAGGATCGACACTCACCACCTATTTGTCGACTTTAAAGCCGCTTTTGACAGCACTAAAAGGAGTTGCCTATGCGCCGCTATGTCTGAATTTGGCATCCCCTCAAAACTCATACGGCTGTGTAAAATGACGTTGAGCAATACCACCAGCTCCGTCAGAATTGGAAAAGACCTCTCCGAGCCGTTCGCCACAAAACGGGGTTTCAGACAGGGTGACTCCCTTTCATGTGACTTCTTTAATCTGATGTTGGAGAAGATAATAAGAGCTGAAGAACTGAACCGCTCAGGAACAATTTACTATAAAAGCGTGCAATTGCTGGCTTATGCCGATGACATCGACATCATCGCAAACAAAAACCGCGAAGTCTGTTCTGCCTTTTCCAAGTTGGATAGGGAAGCAAAGCGAATGGGTCTGGTGGTAAACGAGGACAAGACGAAGTATCTCCTGTCATCAAACAAACAGTCAGCACATTCGCGCCTTGGCACCCACGTCACTGTTGACATTTACAATTTCGAGAAAGTAGAGAATTTCGTTTACTTAGGAACCAGCATTAACACCGATAATAATGTCAGCATTGAAATCCAACGTAGAATCACTCTGGCCAACAAGTGCTACTTTGGACTGAGTAGGCAATTCGGGAGTAAAGTCCTCTCTCGACGTACGAAAACCGCGCTCTATAAGTCACTCATCATGCCCGTGCTGGTATATGGCGCAGAAGCATGGACAATGACAACATCCGATGAGGCGGCTCTTGGAGTGTTTGAGAGAAAGATTTTGCGGAAGATTTACGGGCCTTTACGCGTTGGCGACGGCGAGTACCGCAGACGATGGAACGATGAGCTGTATAAGCTTTACAACGATATGGACATAGTGCAGCGAATTAAAATACAGCGGCTCCGCTGTCTTGGTCATGTCGTTCGAATGGACACCGACGCTCCAGCTCTGAAAGTATTCAACTCGGAACCCGCTGGTGGTAGCAGAGGAAGAGGCCCCCACTGCGATGGAAAGATCAGGTTGAGAAGGACTTGGCTTCACTTGGCGTTTCCAATTGGCGTCAGTTGGCACAGAGGAGAAATGACTGGCGTATTTTGCTGAACTCGGCCAAAATCGCTTAGGCGGTTACAGCGCCAAAAAAGAAGGAGAAGAAGAGAAGATGAATATTAGAAGCTTTAATATATTTAGTTATAATTACCAACCCATGGTAATAGTTCCCAATCTTTGGTCACAGTTCCCAAATACTGTCAAAATTCGGGAACTAAATATCTTTAGTTATCGAAACTAATCCTTTTTCTCAGTGTACGTCCAGACATTTAAAGAATATTCAGAACGACAATTTTTTCAAAATCGGTACTGTCCCGGCGAAATCGTTACGAATGGTCACCGTATATATATTATCCTAAATCGTTTTATGATTTCGTAAACTACAAGCGAAAAGTACGTGGGTTTTCTTCCGCCATGAAGTATCAAAATACCGTCTCTAGTGATAATCAAACAATTTCTAACATGTTCGCACAGTTTTTTAAAGCGAATTATTTCATTAACTCCCAAGCATACTGTGACTACCAGTGTTGATATTTTAAGTACAATTGTACTTTTTTCAGTACAATTAGTTTTAAAAAAGTACAAAAGTACTATTTACCGATTTTAAGTACAATTTCAACATCAAAAATACTTTTTGTACAAAACGCTGCAATCTCAGCCACTTTTGATTATTAATCCGTTTGCGTTTACCCCTGGAAAGTCATCTTTATTTTTATAACGCAAAGGTCATCCGACGACGGCATTTCTAATAGGCGTTTTTAAATAAACCTGTGTATCAAAATGCACAAAAATTATTATTTTCACATTATTTTGTTTATATTTTTTTTTGTTAATGAAACAGTATCAAGTAGTTTTTCTTAGTCTTTTGTTTGTAATTCAAGATTTCACAGCTTTGATTCATTTAGCCTTTTGTACAAAACATTAATTAGAAAATATAAAAAATAAATAACTTAAAGTACTTATAATTCATTTCAAGTGTTTTTTTTTCTTAAAAATAATACTATGAACTAAAAAAGAAAAAAAATTTCAGGTACGACAGTTCTCATTTTGTGCAAGAGGCGCAAAGCTCTATTTTATGCTCTCCACAGAGACTTTTTTGGCATTTTGCACAGGATGATTTGTTAAGCGTCGCTTAGAAGGGGGACAAATTGCGCATTTTTTTTTTTCTACGTCGGTATAACTTTGGTTACATTCATCGTGTATTATAACTGCACAAGTAACATATATAAACAAATGAAAAAAACTTAACAAAATTACTTTGAAAACATAAACGTAAAACATTCACAAAGTTCATCCTTCGTCGTTTTGACTACGCACATTTAAAAAATAAGTACTTACACGAAGGTCATCCGACGACGGCATTTCTAAAAGACGTTTTTAAATAAACCTGTGTATCGAAATGCACAAAAATTATTATTTTCACATTATTTTGTCTATATTTTTTTTTTAATAAAACAGTATAAAGTAGTTTTCTTAGTCTTTTGATTGTAATTCAAGATTTCACAGCTTTGATTCGTTTAGCCTTTTGTACAAAACATTAATTAGAAAATATAAAAAATAAATAACTTAAAGTACTTATAATTCATTTAAAGTGTTTTTTTCTTAAAAATAATACTATGAACTAAAAAATAAAAAAATTTCAGGTACGGCAGTTCTCATTTTGTGCAAGAGGCGCAAATCTCTATTTTATGCTCTCCACAGAGACTTTTTTGGCATTTTGCACAGGATGATTTGTTAAGCGTCGCTTAGAAGGGGGACAAATTGCGCATTTTTTTCTTCGTCGGTATAACTTTGGTTACATTCATCGTGTATTATAACTGCACAAGTAACATATATAAACAAATGAAAAAAACTTAACAAAATTACTTTAAAAACATAAACGTAAAACATACACAAAGTTCATCGTTCGTCGTTTTGACTACGCACATTTAAAAAATAAGTACTTACACGAAGCGCATGAATCTAAGTAACCGCACACATCAACAGCACAACACCGACTACACCTAGAAAAAGGTTTAGTTATAATTACCAAAATTTGGTTATAGTGACCAAGTGGCATAGTTGGATATGGCGAAATAAATATCTAGTTCACGAAAGTCTGCAATTTACTTGAGACTTCTAGTTGGGACAAATGTATATTTGTTAATAATT
This sequence comes from Rhagoletis pomonella, assembly GCF_013731165.1. NCBI lineage: Eukaryota > Metazoa > Arthropoda > Insecta > Diptera > Tephritidae > Rhagoletis > Rhagoletis pomonella. The sequence goes on along the minus strand of NW_023459054.1, from coordinate 2,762 downwards.
ACAAAACGACTACCTTGAGTGGACAATATTGTTAGTTGAATAAAATCATTGTTGAGCCAATATAAACAATGCTTTGGTTGATACAAGTTTTCAATTAATTTTGTGAACTTGCTGTAGACTTGAATCAGCTAATCGTTTATTATTGGAAAAAAGGTTCAGTTTGACACAAATAAAAATTTACTCGATGGTTGTTGTGTTTACTTTCTTCTTTTATTCGCATATATTAAGCATAAAAAATACATACATATTTACATAAATAGTTATTAGTGTAAATAATACATATGTATATGGTGGTAAAAGCAACATCGGGCAAAGCAACATCGCAAAAAATATCGAAAACGGTTTTTTCTTAACAGCGGTCGTCCCTCGGCAGGCAATGGCAAACCTCCGAGTGTATTTCTGCCATGAAAAACAGCTTCTCATAAAAATACAATCGCCGTTCGGAGTCGGCGTAAAACTGTAGGTCCCTCCGCTTTGTGTGACAACATCAAGGCGCACGCCACAAGTCGGAGGAGAAGTTCGGCCAAACACTAACATGTGTGTAAGCGCCAATCTATTATTATTATATGGTGGTAAGAATTTCCTAAAAGGAACGATGAAACTGGAACAGTTGTGCGAAAACCCAGGTCAATATCTGCTGGAAGTGCTGGTTTAAGTATACTGCTTTGCTTTTTCCTTGGCTAAATAGATACTTTCAAATAATAATTCACATGAATTATATATCCACTGAGAAACCCCGGTTGGCATCAAACTTTATATTTTTAAATAACTATGCGCACACCGAAACATCTCGCGGCGATGGCAAAACTGAAACTGAGACAAACAAATCTGGGCATGTCATAGCAACACACACTTTTCTTTCTCTACCTAGCGCAGTGATCGACATGCCATAGCTTACTGAGCGCTCTGTGACCACACGCGTGTTTCACCCATATACGAACAGCGGTACATGGGCTTTTCCTACCAAAACTGGTAGGTTTGTTTTTCCATTTGGTAGGTTGGTAGGCTTGATTGGATTTTGGTAGGTTTCAGGACAATGAGAAATAGTTATTTGCGAAAAATAGAAAATATGTACGTATCTCCAAATATTTCACCGGTGCGTATAATGGCGGTCACAAACATGTAAATATACCTGATTCCTAAGTACAAACGTATACCTTGTTATTGCCAATATGCAATACGGACATCCATATATCGGGATTTTTAGAAAATTTTCAGGAGAGACGAAAAATCGGTGTAGTTTCGTATTACCTGTCATCTCGCATCAAAAACTGAACTTTGAAAAAAATGGACTTGGCACCTTCTCACCTTTAGGTAGCGATATAACTTATAGCGTACATGGACCAAGATTCCAGAAAAGTCTGCCAATGGGCTCGTACTCAACCATATTTCAGGCGGATGTCTTCCCAATCGAAGTCTGTGTTCGCGAATGTCATCGTAGAAAGCAAATGAGGTCAGAATAAATATTATGTCGGACATTCAGGGAGCGTTAAAGGCCTTAGAGTCTTTTAAAACGGCATCAAGGCTTGCAAACTCTGGAACCACCTGCGAGCGCACAACAGCGTCTCGCATGAAGGGTTTGAAGGCAACGAAAGAGCTGACTGTCTCGCAAAGCGTGAAGCCCAAATGCGTTTACATGGTCCCTAGCCTTTCTGTCGTACATCTAAAGAATACACTGCAGACCTACTTAGGAGCTAGCTGGGAATAATCTCAAATTGCTGCCTACTGGCGGAAGTCAAAGGGAATAAGACAATCAAAGATATGCATAACTCTTTCCAGCAGGAACTCCAAAAGACACCTTGAACTTAGAACTCTTACTGGCAACCTGACAGCACACTGCAAGTTAACGTACGATTTTAATTAAATGGGTCTTTCTGTAGAGACGGACAGTAGGGTTTGTCGGCTGGTGAAAGAAACCCCAGGGTATATTCTATGTGCCTGTCCACGAAGCATGAATCGTATATTGATACACCTTGGAGAACGATTGCCTTGTCCATCTAAAATTTGGAACATGGCCTCATCCAAAGTGCTGAGCTTTTTAAATAGCCTAAGGTTGGAGTGATTACAATTTTGATTTAGCAAAATATATCTTCTTAGGTCGCAGCGCGGGTATCTTCGACGTAATAATAATAATATCGTCACTAGACACGAATAAAGAGCTCGGAAAAACTCTTTGGGGAGTTCTGGGGAATACTGTTGCACTCAAAAGTATGGTTGACCGCGGACATAAGTTTAAGGGTCTTTCTTCGCTATCAAAGAGGTTAACTCGGCTTTATTTGCCGTCACCTATGTTAAGAGTCTTTCTTCGCCGACATTTTATTACGCCTCTTTTTTCGCTATCAACGCGTGTTTATACGTATCTAGTGACGATATGTATGTATGTGTAAAGATTAGGGCTGTGCGATTATTCGAGCAAGTTGGTTAATCAATTATTCGGTTAATCAATTACTCGAGTAATCAAGATTTTGATTACACAAAACGATGATTAATCGAGTTACTACACCTTTTCCAATTGTATTTCAGAAAAGAACAAATGTATTTCAGAAAAGCTCAAATGAATTTCAGACAAGGTCAAATGAATTTCAGAAAAGAGCAAATGTACTTCAGAAAACCTCAAATGTATTTCAGATATTCCAATTGTATTTCAGAAAACCTCAATTGTTTTTCAGAAAAGCGCAAATTTGTTTCAGAAAAAGTGAAATGTATTTCAGATATTCCAATTGTATTTCAGAAAACCTCAAATGTGTTTCAGAAAACCAGAA
>NW_023459053.1:74724-78876 GCF_013731165.1 Rhagoletis pomonella | reverse complement strand
ATTTTTGGTTATTTATATTTTTTCTTTATTTAATGTTTATCTTTTTTTGCTGACGGTGCTAGGCATTTTCTTCCATATAAAAGAAATTGCCAACCGTTAAAAATCAACGCGATTTCTTAGCGCTTGAAATTTGCATTTTAATGGGCTATAAAACTGCATACCTAAAACTTTTCTAGAAATTCTAAATAAAAAGCCAAAGCGACAGATCAAGATGCTTTTTTATAAATGATCTATCATTTTCTGACATAGAATCATTTTCTGATAAACATTGATAATTTTCGTGTTGATGTATATTACTTTCACCAACCATAAATTTATTAAGGGTCCTACTTTTAATTCTAAAAGCTTCAGTCCTCGATTGCCCTCTTTCACCTATTCAAAATGACTTTGACACAATTTGTAATGTATTTTTAAACAAGACATAACATTGCGACTCATAACGCAATAGCGGATCACGCATTGCGCACACCCATCCATGTTTTCTATGCAAAAAAAATGTATTTCCCATTCTAACCGAAACATTTTATGTGTGTATTATTCGAATAGGTGCGCAGTGAAGTCTCAGCAGCAACCAAGAATGATAGAATACAAGATTGCGCCAATGAGAGAGGATTTTTGAGCGTAATTTTTGCGTGACGTCATCTTGGTGCAATTGCGAGAGAAATGCCAAAACGTGAGCAAGAATGGAAGAAGAAATAAAAAATGTTGCAAGGAAAACGTAAACAAGTTGCACAAATGTGACGTTATGCAAACAACGATTCTGTCAAATTAGTTAAGAGAGGAATAGCGGTCCGAGATCGTATTTGTTGTATTTATTGTATTTTCTCAATCTAGATGTTTTAGTGGGCATGCCATTGAATTTAGAACGTCCCAATTAAGTGAGTTCAACTTTCAAAATCTTTGCTCAAAGCTTACCACTTGAATAGCGTAATTTGAACCCAGCTTATTCTTTTGTTTTCTATTTCATGTTTATTCCTCGTCTAACTTTTGAAGCACTTGATGGAAATGAATTACACTTATATTAATCGATTTACTAAGAGATTACGAATAAAATGATATATAAAACATAGGTGTGCTCACAAACTTAAAAATTAAAATTTTTATTTTGAAAGTGTACCTATTTTTTAGATTTGCCCATATATTATACATAGCACACAAAAACGTGGTGTTTGCTTTTAACCTACCGACAAGTAATTCGACCCGCTGAACCCGAATCTGAGGTCCGTTTGACTTATACACCCTCAAAGTTTCGAGTAAATTTCGAAAAATCCAAAAAATTGCAAAAAAAGTCGCCTAATTTATAGTTTTAGTAAAGCTTTCGTAGTAAAGAGTGAAAAAATCGGAGCAGAAAATTAAATTCCAACGTAGAGTTTTTATACATCACTCATACACATTGCATACACATATTTATTATAGCGTCGTTTAAAGTGCAAAACCGCGTATCGTCGTTCTGTAAAACCTCGTAACTGACATTTTTTGCCAAAAATTGGATTTGATCACACAAGCTCTTGGCTCAAGCCTTATCTATTCGTCCTGAAGTATACTAGCCAGAAATGCGATTGCTTTATAAAAAAAAGAATCATTTTGAAATATGAGTGTTTTTACTCTCTAGAAAATAATTTATGCAACCTCACATACGCGGTTTTGCATTTTCTTGATACGCGGTTCTGTAGTTTAAACGACGATATGTACATAAATAAGTAAGGTAATAATAAACCTCGACGGCCGCTGTGGTGTAGTGGTAAGCAGTGCGCGCTTCCACTCCGCAACGCCTGGGTTCAAGCCCAGGTCAAAGCAACATCGCAAAAAAATATAGAAAAAAGGTTTTTTCTTAACAGCGGCCGTCCCTCGGCAGGCAATGGCAAACCTCCGAGTGTATTTCTGCCATGAAAGACAGCTTCTCATAAAAACACAATCGCCGTTCGGAGTCGGCGTAAAACTGTAGGTCCCTCCGCTTTGTGTGACTACAGCAAGGCGCACGCCACAAATCGGAGGAGAAGCTCGGCCAAACACTAACATATGTGTAAGCGCCAATCTATTATTATTATTAATAATAAACCTCTCGGTTAGGCTTGCTAAATGTGCGGGTCTAGGAGCCGCCGGCCTGGGGAAAAAATCTGCGCGCTGCGGCTTTGCCATTAATTTCTTCGAGATGCGGTTAAAAACAATGAGATTCTCTTTTACCGGAAATATGTATGACTAATAATAAGTTTTCTTTTTAATTTTCGTGTGTAATAAAAAATAACATAATCTGAACAACGTACATTTGTTATGTGGTATGCATTTGAGTTTTTCTTCTAGTGCCATTTAAAATATTTTAACAACCTTGTCATTCTTGAAACTGTTATCGATTCGAAGAAAAATATCTGAGTTATAAACCCATGAACCAACTAAACAGATCACCCAGCACGGCAACCGTGTATTTGTAATTGCATTTGAGAAAAAAATAAATAATTGGTGACGTCATTTTGTAATCGGTTGTTTCATTCACACGCATGGTTTCGTTCCTTTTCATTCACATGGCGGCGAAAAAATGACGTCATTGCAAAAAAATTACTTTTTTCTCGCACGCCGTCCTGGGTGATCTTATTCGTTCGTTCATGTATAAACCTGCCTTTACGTCAGTGGTGTACACGGGAGTCTCCGGGAGCTACTCGGCTTTCACATACAAGTCGTGTGTGCACAGCTACCGAATTTATGCGCCGCTAGCAGCCAGTCAGTTTGCGCGTTTGTACTTCATGCTGTAAGCACCCTGCAACTGCAAAAAATTGTGCGACTAATCTCTAAAGAGAGTATTCCGAGATTACTCTCAATCGGGTACAATTGGGCATTAATTAGTCCCAACTAGTCTCATACGGTTACTAATGGAGGTCAATTAGTCTCGACTCATCCCTTATGGGTATAATTGGAGATCAATTAATCCCCAACTCATCTCTAACGGGTACTATTAACGATTTAATGATATGTACGCACTTAGTCAATGCAATTTCATGTGCGGCGCAGAGAAAGTATTCGCCTAACAAAACTGAGCACCCCGGTTGGAATCTCAGCTGGCGCAAATTTTTATTTTTATTTTTTAAAAGTGACTAGTCGCTTTTTATACCCATTCGGGTATAAAGGTGAATAATTAGTCTCTTTATAGGACATGCTCGAACAAAAGCGAACAGTTCATTCCATATAAAGAGATCAAAAGTGGTATTAGTCGCATGCTCCTTTGCGATTGCTCCCGGAGTCATCCCGGATTAGTCCCATTTTTTGCAGGGCATTACATGCGCTGAGTACACACATACAGATACAAAAATATTGCGCTTGTATTGGGAGCTCTGCCACCGCTGTGCACCACTGCTTTACGTCCATCAATTCAATCACTTAATATCCCTTTAAATACACAGTGGATACAACTTTTTATAGCATATACGGAGTGCAGAGAATCGCCGAAGGTAATTGGTGAGATTCTGCCTATGCCAGGAAGATATTTGGCAAACAGTTGGACCCATCTAAGAAACAGGATGGGGGCAAAACTGATATTGTCTCAATTTGGCAAGCCTACTCACAGTGCTGATAGAGTGGCACACTACTACAAAATATACATTTTTTTCTGTTGTATGAGCAAAGAAACCTACCAATTTTAACCGTCCTACCATCCTACCAACGAGAAAAAAACCTACCAATTTTGCTAGGAATATCCCAAAACGGCAACCCTGGATACTATCCTCTCTCAATAAATGAATTACTGACATAAAGACATAAAATCATTTAGTTCTTTAGCTGAACAGTTTCGTAACTCGGCGCAAAAATTTAAAAGAAGGGTTTCGTACATCATGCGGACTGCGCCCCTCGTGCGGATGGGCGGGAAAGGAGGATAAAATCGTTGGGATTATTATTATAATTAACATCTGTTGGCACACGAAAAACACCTACCTTATTACTGTGGGTGCATCTGCATAAACAGAAAGTGTCTGGCATTTTGTACCGTTTTTTTTTTATACCCGAGCGCACTTGTGCACAAGGGTATATAACTTTGTTCACATAACGGTTGTTTGTAACAGGCAAAACGAATCGAGATAGATATAGACAAATGTATACATAAATGATCAGAATGAAAAGAGAAATCGATTAAGCGGTGACTGTCTGTCCGTCCGTCCGTCCGTC
>NW_023459053.1:70442-74624 GCF_013731165.1 Rhagoletis pomonella | reverse complement strand
AAAAATCAAATAGCAGAGGTCTTAAATACCTACTTTGTTGAAAGCATAATATTGAAAATATAGAATAGAGTGATAACTTCTATTATAACAGCGATAGCACATTTAAATTTAACGAAATAACTACTGATGACATAGTGCGAATTGTCAAGAAATTTGAATATAAAATTGGTGGGAAAAAAATATTATCTGAAGGAGTAATAAAAGACTCTTTAATATACTTGGGGTATTTTTATTCAATTATGATCAACAAAAGTATAACAGATGGTATCGTACCTGATGAATGGAAAGTTTCCGCAGTGGTTCCATTCAAAAAAATTAAAAACACAGTTAAAGCTGAAGAACTTCGACCGATCAATACTCTACCAAATCTGGAGAAAATATTAGAAACAGTGGTAAAAAACCAGCTCATGGAGTATATTGAAGATAAAAATATATTAATTAAAGAGCAGTCAGGGTTTCGAGCTAAATATTCGTGTGAAACGACACTTAACTGGGTTATTTCTCAATGGAAAGAAGACATGAGAAGTAAAAAAGTAATACTGGCAGTTTTTATTGACTTGAAAAGAGCTTTTGAAACCATTGATCGAAAACTAATGATTTTTAAGTTGAAACAAATTGGTATTAAAGAGGTAGAACTGAAGTGGTTTGAGAGCTTCTTAACTAATAGAAAGCAACACACAGTTATAGGAGAAGTATTGTCTAAGGATATACCAGTAGATATTGGACTTCCACAGGGTTCAGTACTAGCACCAATTCTTTTCAATATCTACATCAACGATATTTTATCATCAATCAGGTATTGTAAGATAAGACTGTTTGCTGATGATGCACTGTTGACTATAAATGAAGACGATTTGGACACAGCAACTCATAAAATGCAAAATGACTTAGACTCACTATATGTCTGGTTATGCAAAAATAAGCTAATGTTAAACGTAAAAAAGACCAATTATATGATAATTTCTTCACCAAATAAAACTAGATTAGGGCGACACGATTTACATGTTAGGGATGAAAAAATTACAGAGGTTGCTACAATTAAATATCTTGGTGTTTTAATTGATAATAAATTAAAATTCCGTGATAACATTGAGTATACCGTCAACAAAGCGTCGAAAAAGATTGGATTTATGAAAAGCACATGTAAACATCTAAGTAGAAGATATAAAATTATGGTTTACAGATCAATTATTGAGCCACATTTTATATACTGCCCCACTATCCTGTTTATAACACCTGAGACGTATATAGAGAGACTACAAAAAATGCAAAATAGAGCTATGAGGCACAACGCCCGATACGATACCAGCATTTCATCAATGCTGAACAATTTAAACTGGTTAAATGTGAAACAACTAATCTTTTTCCATACAATGAAGTTTATTTATAATATAAAGAATGGAACCCTTCCGAAATACTTGAGTGATAACTTTAGGTATAGCAGTCCCACTCACACCTATGAAACCAGAGTCAGGGATAACTTTAAACTTCCATTTTGCCAGACGGAAAATCAAAAGAGAGATTCGTACTATAAAGGTTTAAAAATTATGAAAAGAACATGGATCGGAAACTCGGCCTTTCCGACCATGGTAAACGCCTTTATTGACGCATAGCGGAAACTAGGCCTTTCCGCCTGCTGAACATAAAGATAGACTGGAGACTAGGCCTCGCCAGCTATCCAACCCGAGGCTATAATGTACGTATAATTAATTAATTAATTGTACAATAAATTAATATGTATAAATGTATAAAGTATGTATTTGAAAATAAGTAAAAATTAGTAAAGAAAATAAGAAAAATGTTAATGTATAGTATTACTAGAAGAGCAATCAATTAAATTAAATAAGTTAATAATGAAATTGACAAGATTTTTTATAGGTCTTAAAGACTGTCAATAAATAAATAATAAATAAGATTAGTAGCCTCATGGCTCTTATGGGCAGTAATAGTAGTAGATTATTTTTGAAGTTGACCACGCCGCCGCCGCAAAGCCTGTAGGCATAAACCTCTAACACAGTATGTTCAACAATTTTTTGTATGGAGAAAATGAGCAACACCTTCCACACAATTTACCAAATATCAACGGTAAGTCCTAGCCACTTAAAATTTGCACTTTGAGTTGAATAGGTTACAAAACTGCATATTCAGAATGTTTCTCTAAGCAATCTAATTCAAAAGCTTAAAATTTAGATGCAATTTTGTCGAATTTTGCTAATTTTTTACAACTTTTGAAATTTTGACCTACATTGTCTTTCTTGGATATCGAGCTACACTTTCATAAAAAAATAATAAACTTTAAATAATCGAAACAGGAATAGCCAAAGAACGCTAAAATGTCTCTTCTCTATTTATGTTTTCGCCACTCTATCTACAGCTTATGTTTTTAACCGACTTCAAAAAAAGGAGAAGGTTATCAATTCGTCTAAATATTTTTTTATGTACTTTGCACCACGTTAACCGATTTTTATAATTCTATTTTAAAGGAAAGTTGTTACCCCAGAGGTGGTCCCATACTAATTTGGCTTAGATTGGATCATTGTATCATGAAGTAACTACAGATAACCTTAAATTTTTATATGAGAATTGAAGTCGGCTTTGTTTTTTTCTTAAAAGTTGTTCATATTCACGATATTTTTTAAAGTATTTGCTTTATTTTCTAAAATTTCTTTAATTATATTATTATATTATTAATAAGGATGGTGGCTATGTTTATGGCTCACATAACGAAAGGAAGGGGGCTATGTTTATGGTTCACTTATATTCTATGTCCTTTGTGATAACGAAAGACTGCCTCGTTTGTACGAAAAATTATTTTCGGGCCAGAGCACAGCGAGGCTCTTATTAAATTAATAAAGAAAACACTGAAATTCTTAACTTAATCGGTACAAATATGAAAAGGCGGGACGCTTTTACGTCCTGACCATTAAAAAATATTCCGCTGGACGATTTTCTCAAAATCGGTACTGTCCCCCCAAAATCGGTACGAATGTTCACCGTATATATATTACAAAACATTAAAAATGCTATAGTGGATTTTCATTTTGAGCTGAACCGCAACATTTCTTGGTTTTCGGTTCAGTTTTGGCATTTCAAAATAAAAACGGTTTGGTTCGAAGCCCGAAAAAAACGACGGTTCGGTTCAAAACCGGTTTGCAGCCCTGCCTTTAAAGGAAGAGCAAGTGTTGAGAAAAGAACGCGAAACCCTGACAGCCCTGGCGCTAAACAACATTTCAAAGAAAGCAATCTCAACACCAAGTTGGTATAACCGCACCTTTCAAAAATCTTTTTCGTTTTGAGTAGCAAAACAAGCCTAAATTGTCTGAAGAAACACTACTCTTAATAGGGCTGGTATAAAAACCAGGGCTGCAAACCGGTTTTGAACCGAACCGGTTTTTGAACCGAACTTTTTTCGGGCTTCGAACCGAACCACGAACCGAACCGTTTTTATTTTGAAATGCCAAAACCGAACCGAAAACCACTCCGAAAAATGGTTCGGTTTGGTTCAAAAATTAAAATGCACTAAAGCATTTTTCAGGTTTTGTAATACTTGGTCTAAAAATGCACCCCGTATAGTAAAAATGCAAAAAATTTTTTGTTTGAGGGCAACTCCGTGAGTTGTAATTTCGTCCATATAAAGAATGCTTGATTTTTTTTATATAGAAGAAAATGCTTAACATTGCTTGTTAAATAAAAAATTTACAAAACTCGGATTTTTGCAGTTTGGATTAAAAAGTTTGATGCAATTTTGTTGAAATTTGTACATTTTTTCTAATTTTCGAACAAAGTTTGGAATTTTGGATTTAAATGCTTGTTGTTATATAACGAGCTATACATTTATAAAAAATTAATTAAACCCACAAAAGAAAAATAGTCAAATGCCGCACTAGTATTATATTGAGCATAGGTATACTTGTACATATGAAGTTAAGGCCAAGTTTAAGCTCCAGCCTTCCGAAAATGAGGTTTTCAACATTAAGCCAAGATTTGAGTATGCTGTTTTAATCTACACACTCGACTAGGTTCACCACTTGTTCAAACCTTAAAGAGTTTATTAAAATTTGTTTAATTTCACTTTGATTGCGTTGATTTTAAATAATTTTTTTTTTCTCTTCCATATAGTCTAAGAGCCGGTGGGAGATCGACCTTCACCGATCTGATAACTCGATGAGACATATGTTTTAT
>NW_023459053.1:58606-70342 GCF_013731165.1 Rhagoletis pomonella | reverse complement strand
ATAAAACATATGTCTCATCGAGTTATCAGATCGGTGAAGGTCGATCTTCCATGGTCTCCTCTACTAATAGAAAATAATTGTCCAACATATATATGTACTTTGTGTGGAAGAAAATCAAAAAAAGTCAACTTTAAAATTTAAAATTGTTTCCTAGAAACTCTTATTAAAAAGTTTGCAATTTAGATGAAACTGTGCAGAATATTCATAGTTTTTGCACAAAGTTTGAAAATTTGGTTTATAAGGTTAAAAAAAATAAGCATTAAATAAAGAAAAGAAAAATAGCCAATACTTGATAAAATGTCGCGTCCCTATTTTTTCGACCACTCTACATGTGGATATTTAAATTTGATCTCAATAACAAACCCTTTAATTTTAATATTATGGATTTGTCTAATTTTTGTAATATTTATATACTTTAGCATTAAGAAATTGAACCACTTGAACCGAACCGAACCGCGGTTCAGGGATGCTCGTGAACCGGTTCTTGTACCGGTACAAGCTTTTTGTAAGTGGTTCGAACCACTGAACCGAACCGCAACGATTTTTGGAGTGGTTTGCAGCCCTGATAAAAACATTACATGGTACAACTATTGAGATGTAGTATGACGTTTAAGCAATATAATTTTAAAACTCAAAACTCAAACTCACACACACATTCTCATTTTCAATCTCAAACAACAACAATTGTAAACCATTTAATTTTTTATTTTGAATTTTTAATGATTTTGAAATGCTTGCAAACGTCAGAAAAAATCAAATTGGGAGAATGATTTTACCTCGTAATTTTTTATCGTGGCTGAGACAATCCGTATATTCGATATACGGCTATCCGTTAGGACATTCGTGTATAAAAATAAAATACGGATTTCCGAATAGTTTTCATTCTTTTTGTTATCCGGATATCCGATTAAAATCAATTCATTTTGTTATCTGGATATCCGTTTAGTAACCGTTCATTTGGTTATCCGGATATTCTTAAAAAATATTTGATGGTATTCGTAAAATTGTTTTTAAAATTGCTGAATCTATCGAGTTGCAAAATAAATAATATTTATTTTTAGTTTTTTTACTATATTTGTACAATAAATAAATTTTAACATCTGTCAAGTTAGCACAACACTTTTCGAAATTCGAAAAGATAACTACGGCATTAACTGTAGCTTTTTGGTTGTAATTTGTTGTGAAAAGAAAAATTTGTAGCTGTAACTTTTTAGAAAATATGGTATGCAGTACTAACTTGACCCCATACACCTAGTCGATAGAATTGGGATATTGAAAATGTTACAGCGGTATTAATTGTAGCTTTTTTGTTGTATATTTTTTGTGGAAAAAATAAATTGTATCTTTCGTTTTTTAGGAAAATATGGTATGTAGTGCTAACGTGATACCATACACGTAGTCGCTAGGATTGACATATCCAATTTGTTACAACGACATTAATTGTTGCATTTGACTTGCAAATTTGTTGTGAAAAGAAAAATTTGTAGCTTTCGTTTTTCTGGACAAAAATCGAGTTGACCGTTTTTCGAACAAAATTTAGTACGTAGTGCTAACTTGACACCATGCACCATTGTCGAAAGAATGGTGATATTGAAAATATTACAACGTCATTAATTGTAGCTTTTTGGTTGTAAATTTGTAGTGAAAAAAAATTGTAGCTTTCCTATTTAGGAAAAAGTGAAAAAGTGGTATGTAGTGCTAACTTGACACCTTACACCTAGTCGATAGAATTGAGATATTGAAAATGTTACAACGACAATAATTGCGGCTTTTTTGTTGCAAATTTGTTGTAAAAAAAATTTAACCTTGCGTTTTTCTGGAAAGAGCTACAATTAATTCCGTTTAGCAGACCTATTCTGAGCGGGTAACAAAAGTTTTGTTACCGGTAAATAAAGTTCCTGGTATATTTTAAACCCTTTTCGCATTCGGCACACTGGTAAATTTTGTTACCATCTCATAAGCTGGTAACAAAATATTGCCCCGCGAAGTATGCAATACCAGAATTTATGCAAATCTTCATTGTTGAATTGCTGCATACATTAAATTGTTACCAAGGGATTTAGAATTGCAGTTACGAGAAGTGGTGTTATTTTTTGGTAACAAAATTTTTCGGTGTCAAAATGTTCAGTAACGAGCAGAATAGGCCTGTAGGTATATGGTGTCAAGTTGGCTCTACTTACGAGATTTTGTTCGAAAAACGCTCAGCTCGATTTTTTCAGAAAAACGAAAGCTACAGTTTTTTTTTCTTTTCACAACAAATTTGCAAGCCGAAAGCCACAAGTAATGCCGTTGTGCCATTTTCAATATCTCAATTCTATCGACAATGGGGTCTGGTGACAAGTTAGCACTACATACTAAATTTTGTTAGAAAAAGGGTCAGTTCAATTTTTTCCAGAAAAAACGAGAGCTAGAGATTTTTTCTTTTCACAGAAAATTTGCAAGTCAAAAGCTACAATGAATGGCATGGCAACATATTGGATATCTCAATTCTATCGACTAGGTGTATAATGTCAACTAAGCACTACATACCAATTTTTCTTAAAAACGAAAACTAAAAATGTTTTCTTTCCACAAATTTACAACAAAAAAGCTACACTTACAGGTCTATTCTGCACGTTACCGAAGATTTTGTAACCGGAAAATTGTATTACCAAAAAATGTTACCAGTTCTTGTCACCGCCATTCTAGGTACGTTGGTAATGCAGTTAAAATATTCAGCAATTCAGCTATGAAGAATTGTGAAAATCCTGGCATTGCATATTTCACGGGGCAATAATTTGTTACCAGCTTATGAGATGGTAACAAAATTTACCGGTTACAAGAGTACACAGAATGCGAAAAGGGTTTAAAAATTGACAGGAACTTTATTTACCGGTTACAAACTTTTTATTACCAGCGCAGAATAGATCTGTTAATGTAAAAAAAATGAGAACTACAAATTTTTTCTTTTCACACAAAAAAGCTACAATTAATTCCCTAAAAAACTTTTCCAGTTTCGGAAAGTGGAGTGCTAACTTGACGGGCGTTAAATATTCTACAAATACATTATAATTCGCAGCACTGGCGACAAAGGCCCTCAGCTGTCCTTTGCATTTTATAGTGGTATGTTTGGAGCGTAGATCATCATCTTTCTGCATGGGTTGATTGCTGAGTAGTGATGGACGTACATTCCCCAACCGTCCCACATAAGGGTATTTGGCCGATTTAGGCGGCCAAAATTATTTTTATGAATATTTAAGCTCGAAGTGTTTAGACATTTAGAATGGATAATGTTCAAAATCAAGAAAACAGAAGGGGAGGACGTCCAATTAAGTTGCTTAAAGTTTGATATCGATAGACTCGTATGTTGCCGTGGCCCGATTGTAGGAACACGCGTACCTACGTGTGCGCCTTTGTAGAAGGTTTATATCTAGGTTAGAACTCTAAAAGAGTTGCCACCTGTTAAAAAATTAAATTCATTTAAGTTGCTGCAATATGGGTATCAACGGATTGGTTTTGAAAAGGCTTTATTGCTAAACACATGTGGGAGGGTTGCCACCTGTTTAAAAAGTCTAATTCAAATTTAATTTAGGGAATTAGATAATTCAAATACATAGTACATATAAATAGGCAAGAAAATGTAATAAAACTAAATTTTTTTTAATAGTAATATATCAATTTTATTTATTCTTAAGAGAATGTTGTAAGCAGGGACCCGGACTTTTATAACTTTTATAGCAAAAGTCGTTGGAAAAATTTTACTTATTTTATTTGAAATAAAATAATCGGTCAACCCGGACTTTTATTTTTTACACCAGTAATAACTGTTAAACTTAGCTAAATATTTTTTAAGTCCGAAATAAAAGTCCTTTCCTAATAATATGCAGAGGGCTGAAATAGCTTTCAAACGGAAATATCTAAGCGAAGGTTGCCACCTATTTATATAATATGCGAAGCAATTTTTTGTCAAGATCGTCAGATCTGCACCGTTCCTTCGATTTTCAAAAATGAGGTGTCAAATTAAAGGGCTTGGCCTGTAGATATGCGATAAGCTTTTATTTTTTCGAAAATAGTTGCCACCTGTTAAAAAATGTAATTCAAATTATTTAATAATCAACGCCATTCGATCCGTACCGTTCCGCGAGGATTAGTCGAAAATAGTTGCCACCCCTTCAAAAATAAGTTCCAAATTATTTAAAAAGTTAAATGAGTTATGAAAATGCTTTATTTTTTAAGTACATGTAGGAGGGTTGCCACATGTTTAAAAAACTGAAATTCACGGGTCGACTACGGATAGGAACGCAACCACGGTTCGGTTGCCAGCTGGCAACGCAAGTGGAAAGAAAAATTGTATTACGAATGACAGCTATCGTCAGTTGCTGTTGAGTTATCGATAATCGAAATTTGACAGTTCGACATTCGGAAAGTAGTTGTAAACAAGCTGTTATAGTAAAATGAAATTATTAAAATAAAGAGTTTAAAAAAAGTAAGCAATAATGCTAAGAGTTCAGTACAATTATTTTTTTAGAGGGACATAGGTGCATGAACGCGGCCCCAATCAGGCAGCATTTAAAGGATACTTCCAATCCCCTAGAGCTACCGCCTGCACTGTAAGCAAAAGTTAATGCTTTCAAGGTTTTTCTTGTATTATCTTTTTGTGTTCACATTCAAACCATATTTCTGACTTCCAAAAGAAGCTGTAGTATGTTTGGTTAATTAACAGAGAAACACCTTCATTCAACTTCAATACCTCCGCTCCTAAAAGCGTGCGCACCGCTTCGATTTTTCTCAGAAGGAAGTCCCACAGCAATCACTTCAAATTGGGAAATTTTCTATGCCGGTAGTTTTAAAAGAGGTGCTTCAGTTGATAGAGCAAAAAATTTGCGATCAGTTCGCTTTTGATTCACCAAAAGCACGTTCAGTACGAAAACTAAAATTTCAAATTGCTTTGTTGTAATTTTCACGGTATTCTGTAAAAGCAAAATGTTAAAAGCTAAAACATTGGATATACTTTTAAATTTTCGCTCCTAAATACGCCCAAAAAACCTTCACAGCAACCACAAAAATATAGTTGCCTGTATGCACACAGTTTAGATTCGATCTGTGGAGTGTGTTGGTTGCTTCTCCATATTGCTGCTTTCTCCGTGAGGTCATCTGCCCAGATTAAACCTTGGTTATTTGTATATGGTTCCCTTAGAACTGCTACATCTATTTTCTTCTCGCAAACCGTCTGCTTTAGTAGCTCCGGAGCCGTTTTGCAGTGGTTTAAGTTATGTTGCAAGAACTTCATATGGAAGATTTTTGGGCTGCTTTCTTCTATGCTGGGCATCTGACGCTACCAGTGATCACTCTGACCTACGCCTGCCTTAGTACATAGCAAACACTTTGGTCTAGTCTTTTGTCTGGTGGTTAGTTCCGCCGCACCTCCTGCAGAGTGTGGATCTATCATCTTCAGTGCAATCCTTAGCCGTGTGTTCAAATCCTAGACATCCGAAACACCGTTGGGGCTAAAGGTGTTATCTGATTCGACCGACCGCCTTGCGTACTTTAAGCTTCCCTTTTTCGAGTAACTTTCTAGCCACGTCCACTGGAAGCTTGATCAACGCCGTTTGTGTATCCCTGTATGACTTTCTGAAGCTCTTGACAACATAGATTGATGGTCATTAACACCTAGGCCTGCTTGAACTGCACTGAGAATCTCTTCTTTAGTGGTTATTTCGTCGAGATCTTTACATTCGATGAGAGTTTCCTGAGTTATAATCTTTACATTAGCTTCGTCACCAAGGCATTTCTTCATACCCTCTTGCGATTCAGTTGACGTTGAACCATTCAGCTGCAAGATCATTTCACCATTTTGGGTCTTGCGAATGCGAGCAATTTTATTGCCTAGGTCGTTAAGGGTGGCAGCAGACTTTATTTTGCGCAAGATCTCCGCGTAAGAAAGGACGCTATTCTTTGAGATCACTATATCATCTGGTTTTGCTTTGGTGATTTTCAAGGGTCTGGTCTTGGCTTTGGCACCACCTACTACCTGCATTATCTCCAACCAAGCTATTGGCAGTATTTTTTTTATTGGGAGGGTCATCTCGAGTATTATTGGTTACTTTGCCAACTGATACCGTTTTAGTATGGTAGGAGCTACGTCCCAATGGGAACAAGGGATTTTGCACAACTGCATTTCTATAGAGTTGGGTCTCACCAATCAGGTCGGCGGTCACACGCGAATTTGTAGAGTTCGTACATGAACGCTTAACTTGTTGTTGGGTCAACTCATTTTCTATTGGGTCAGCTTTGATTGCTGCGAGATATTGTGGGTTGGGTGGTCGAGTAGGTAGCTTTTAATTCGTACTTGGAAACTGATTGTTTTTGCAAGTTTGCTATTTTGCAAATTATATTTGTCATGTGCTGATTAACATGTCTTTGCTTTTGCCCATGTGTGAGTGAGCTTAACTCATCTATTAAAGCTCAGTTAGCATAGACTTAATTTCCGTAACTTACCTTAACTAATTACTTTGGCCAACCTGTTATATGAGAAACTGTGTTGGCGGTTAGTTAAAACTTAACTTACCGTAAGAAACTCAAGAACCTGTAGATTTTAGGTTCTTAAGTTACGGCCTTACGGAAATTGAGAGCGGTGAGAGAATCAGGCTAGCCAGACTGAGACTCTCGTTGTTTATTTTTAAAAAATAAATGAAAGCAAACATTTTTGTTTGCATGATTTTTTTTTGATGTGGCACTTTAGGCGGCGAACTGTTAAGCAGCTGAAAGAGAAAATACAAAAACAAAATATTCCCGCTCTTGGCTTAAGTTGACGTGTTGAGTAATCATTGATGATTTCTTACGGTAAGTTAAATTAAGTTAAGTCTAGAATAACTGAGCTTTTAGAGTGCCTAGTGTTGAGAGAACATCCTCTCCCTCTCTTTCGCTATTCTGCGGATCATTGCTCGACGGCGGGGTTTTCGCGCCTAAGCTGTTAGTACGCTGTGTAGCATTGTTGGGCATGGGTCATTCACGCATGTTTGATATGAGGTTTGAGTCAGCTGCTGGTGTTGTTGCTAGAAAGTCACTTTGCTTCATATGGAGCGACCGGGGTATTTTGGCCGAATTGGAGAACGTTGCACTATTTTTCCTATTCCTTTTTCGTGGCTCTTTCGCCAGTGAAAACTTATTTTCAAGAATAAATAATTTGCTTACTCATATGGTACAGTGGGTTAGCTGATAATATTATCAGCTCTTTAAACACTTTGGATGCTTGAAATTTCAGTATCTCTCGCAGTATACACTGTGGATATGGAGCACTTGGAGCACGCTTCGTTTATATACTGATGGACATATCGAGCCCTAACCGCCAAAACGGCGCACTATGGGCTAAATCACATTTTTTTTTGCTTAAAATCTTATTTAACGAGAAGCAATAGAGATAGCGCTATAAGAATAAAATTCAAGTCATGTGGATTAAAGGAAAACTAAAGCGAACGTCAACACGCTTTACTTTAAGGGCTGAAATGAGGGGCGAAGTTGACCATTTTCAAAAAATTTATGACCTTTGGCTTTTTTTTTTGCTGTATGTCAGAGGCAAATCACGATATCGTAATTTTTTTTTAACCCTCCGTCTGACACATGAGTCCAGACAGGCCTTTTCCATTTTCAAATTACAAAAAAGGGTACTTCAAATATAGCTAAAGGCTTGAAATTTCAGGTAGCTTACTAAAGTTTAGTGAATTGCCAATCTGTAAAAAGTCGTGTTGGTATCATATATATAAAGCTAGATATATAGAGATGTTGATTAATACATCACATTAGTAACACATAGGTCTGGCTGGACCCACATATATTCCGATGTAATTTTTACCTAAAATGAAGGAATGCAACCGTTTTTCAATGTTTTCTTTTGAATTTTTGAATTATCATGGCAAGAGATGATTTGCATTTTTAACCGACTTCCAAAAAAAGAGAAGGTTATCAGCTCGTCGGAATATTTTATTTTTATTTTTTTATTTATGTTACCACATAACTTTGGACCACGTCAATCGATAATTATTTTTCCATCGGAGAGGTAGTACCTCAGAGGTGGTCCCATACTAATCTGGTTAAGATCCGATCAGTGGCTCAAGAGATATATCTATATATATAACACGCGAAGGCATTTTTTGTGCCGCATAAAAGATCTGCGCCATTCGTTCGGGGTGTCAAATTAAAGCGCTTGGCCTGTAGATGTGCAAACTGGTTTTATTTTTTCGAAAAGAGTTGCCACCTGTTAAATAATTATACTCAAGCTATTTACTAATCAATGCCCTCAGATCCGCACCGTCCGTTCGATTTTCAAAAGTGAGGTACCAAATTAAAGGGCTTAGGGTGTGGATGTTCAAGAAGGTTTTACTTTTTCGAAAAAGAAAAGAAAATGTTAAGAAATTAAGCTCAAATTAATTAATAAGCTAAATCAATTATTAAATATGGGTAGCAATCGAAATGGTTTTGAAAAGGCTTTATAACTTAACTACGTATAGGAGGGTTGCCACATATAAAAAAAATTTTATTCAATTTTAATTATGTAAAGGAATTTGGTAAGTGAGTAAGGTATCGCTATATGGGTGTCATATAAAAGAGGTTTAAGAAGGTAGTAGTTTGGAAATATTTTGAATAGGGTTGCCACCTATTTAAGAAGTCTAATTAAACTATTTTATACCCAAGTTATATGAAATATGAGCGATGGATGTCAACTGAAAGAGCTTGAAGAAATTATTGGGGGATTCACAAAGGTGTCGTAAGTGTCGTATTGTTATATGTCGTAAACTTTAAAAACACCACTGAGAAATGGTTTAGATTAATCATTAGGAATATTTTTAGAGATTATTGAATAGGGTTTCACCTGTTTAAAAAATTTAATCAAATGTTGGCGTTTTGACGCCTTGCGGGCTCACCAGTTTATATATATTTTTTTTATATGAGAATTGAAGTCGGGTTTTTTTTGCTCAAAATTAATTGTTGCCTAAAATGAAGGAATGCAACGGAATGCAAGGGAATATTACCCTATTATAATTTTACTCGCCTCCAAAGCTCTTCCAAGTTACTCAGAGCTCGCTTGTGCTATGCTAATCCTCTCTTGACCACAGCGCTCAATTTTTCGATGACGTTGAGGTCTGGGATTTGGGAAAATTTTGCCCAAGCAGCCGGCGGTGTTGAATATTTTTATAATCCTTTGGATCTCCGTCCTGCTGGCAAACAACTTCTTCCGCAAGGTTTGCGCTTTTGTCTACAAAGTCCGGCAAATTTGTTTGGAGGATATGTTCATTATACCTTTTACATTAACCCAATACACCAAATACCAGCAAGCAAAACATCCCAAGCCATTAAGCTGCAACTTAAATTTTGTAAAAGTCACGAGAATTCGAGCTTTTGAACTGAAAAGGGGTAATATGGTCCGATGGATCGAAAATTAATTGTTTCCAAAGCGATAAAAAGGCATATTTTTGGTAAAGACCTTATCAATATCTTCAAAAACACCATGCCAAGAAAAACATCTAACATGGTGGCCAACACAAATTCCAGACCTCAAATCTATCGAAAAATTGAGCGCTGTGGTCAAGAGAGGATTAGCATAGCACAAGCGAGCTCCAGTAACATGGAAGAGCCTTGGAGGTGAGCAAAATTATAATGGGGTAATATTCCAAGCGAAATCATAGAAAACTCAGTAGAAAGCATTCCCAGACGTATGAAAATCGCTATTAAAAGCGAAGGAGTCTCCACAATCCTCTTGATATATACCTCCTAAAAGTTCAAAACTGAGTAAAGATAGTTGCCTTGCGCTTTTGCTGTGAATCACTTGTTAATTTTTCTGTATACTAGGCTTTATACCTTAGATAATAAGGACAAATTGCTGAAATATTTGAATAACATACAATAAACAAGTTTAACTGAACAAATGTTGCACATATTTTCTATATAAATGTATACAATTTGGATGTGGGTCCAGCCAGACTCATGTGTACAAAATGTGCCAATCGAGACATGTGTCTGACGGAGAGTTAATTGTAAATTTAATGTAGATTAAGAAAAAGCTTATTAGGATCAACCCCTAAATTAGGTGAGTGGCTAAAACCCAGAAAATTCACTGAAAAACGTAAAGTGTTTTCGTAGGAGACGAAAACGATTCCCATAATTATTTCTGAAAGGAGTAATTCATTGGGATATCATCAACCCTTAATTTGGAGGTAAAACTTACGGGTAAGCTTCTGAAAACCAGAAAATTCAAGAAGTCGATGTCCTTTCGCTTTTCTTTATGCTGTATCTCAAACGCAAATCATGATACCGATAAAAATAATAATACTAGATTGGCGCTTACACATATGTTAGTGTTTGGCCGAGCTTCTCCTCCGATTTGTGGCGTGCGCCTTAATGTTGTCACACAAAGCGGAGGGACCTACAGTTTTACGCCGACTCCGAACGTCGATGATACCGATACAATTTTTTATTTTAAACTAGTAAATTTAATATGGATTAAGGAAAAGATTATTAGGATACCATCAACTCCTAAATTAGGGTTGAAATAAGGGGTGAGTGGCTGAAACCCAGAAAATTCTCTGAAAAACATTGTAAAGTGTTTTCGTAGGAGGCGAAAACGATTCCAAAAATTATTTCCGCAAGGTGTAATTTATTGGGATAAAATTATTGCGCTATCTCTATTCCTTCTGGTTATATTAGATTTTAAACAAAAAAAAGTGATTTAGCCCTTAGCAGGGTGGGCAAAAACTCGGAGTTCGAGCGAGCGAGCGAGCAAACTCCTACTCAATGCCTCGCAGACAACGAGGCGCTCGCAGCTCGTACTCGTAGCAGCAATGAGGCGAGGCACGAGAAGTTTGGCTCGCTCGCCAAACGAGCGAGCGCTGCTTGTTTGCTCGCGCTCCTATTAAACCAGCGAGGCTGTTGTGTGTTGCCTCGCTCGCAGTGCGAGGCGAGTAGCTGTCTGCATACTCACTCTGCTAGGAAAGACGAGTGAGCGACGAGCGAGCGCTCCGAGTGTACTATACAACACATGCATTTTTGTGCATAAAAATGTGGGAATGTATGTCAATAGATTATGTACGAGAGTATGTTAATAATTGTATGAACCTATGCATATATATATGTATGTATGTAAAGTATTATATTAGGGCAGCATTTAAAACAACAAATAAAATTGATTACATACATAAGCATAGCTTATGGAATGAATTATTTTTTAGAGTTATATTCATACATGTGTACACACTTAACATGCATGCATGTTTATATATGTTTGTATGTACGTATTTATGTTTATATGCATTTATATATGTATTAGACTCCTGCGTAATTCCATTTAAACGGCCCAACAAGACATCCGATCGCCGCGCAAATACTTTCCATCCCCTACTTTCATCGTAAGCATAAACCAGTTTCAGCAAGCGTACGTAAACTACCGATCAATAGCAACACGCGTAGAGTATTTACTTTGCCTTCCGCAACTACTGCGAGTAAAAGGTATTTGACAGTAGAGTACTCTACTGGTAGTACTTGAGTATTTTCGAAGAAAACATACATTTGTGGCAAGAATGATAGAAGAATTTTCTGGATCGCGCATTTGTGGTATCTGAAAAAAACTAAGGACAGGAATGTAGTGGAGCGATGAAGAGAGCGACGAGCAAAACATACTTTCAACTAAAATGCTGATATACATACCTAAGTACATATGTATGTATGTGCATAGATACGTATGTGCATAGATACGTATGTGCATAG
>NW_023459053.1:6393-58596 GCF_013731165.1 Rhagoletis pomonella | reverse complement strand
TATGTGCATAGATACGTATGTGCATAGATACGTATGTGCATAGATACATATATATGTAAGTGTCCGCATATATTTTTTCTCGTCACTTGTTCTGTCGCTTCACTGCAGCAAAACCTAGTTGTGAGGAAAACCCTGACGATATGCGTAGAATTGAAACCATGGGTTCATATTAAATATATTTATGTATGCATGGACATATGTACATATGTTAAAATGTAGTTTCGATTTAAAAAAAATCGGTTGAAGTTTTTCTTTCGCCATTCATACACCTCTAATTTCAGTATTTATTAAAAAAACTCAATGAAATTCAAAAACTCTATCTTGCATTTGGGTTTACTCAATACCAATTTGAGCTGTCGCAGTGTTATCAAAAAAAAAAAAGTTATCAATAGGTAGGTTCAGAAGGCGCAGCAGTTGAGCGCAACCGTTGCTAAACAAAAATCAGTGATCGTTATGCGTCTTTTGAACGACTACATACATTAGCTGTCAAATTCAACTCTCAAAGGTACACACCAACATGTTGTCTCAAATGATCAGAAAAATATTACGATCATCTAACACGCAACTATTCAGTTGATCAGAAGTACGCAACAACGCGTTCAGAAGGTGCAATCGTGCCAAATGAGAATTCGTTTCTCTTGAAATCAAGTTATATGGCTGCGTATGTATGTACATATGTATGTACATATTCCGAAATTTTTTTTATTTGTAAAGGCTCTCAAGAAAAACTAAAAATTCATATAAAATTACGCACAATAAATGGAAAATAAATTTTCTTCTATAAAAAATTTCTTAAATCAGTATGCAGCTCTTAAGAAAAAAATGCTCGTACATCTCGTCGCTACCATGTCCAACTATCGAATGTGAAAATCGGCACTTCAAAATTTTGATTTGCCACTAATAGTTTTATTTCGTATAGCAGCATTGCTTAAGTTATTGTTTTTGACAACTTATTTGTTGGTTAATGACTGCAAATAGTTTTATAGAAAATTAGAGACGAGAAATAATACTTTCATAAAAATTTAAGTACATACATAGATTTAAAAAGCTGCTTGAATACAAAAGTTTTATGAAAATGTCACATTAAACAACTGTCTAAATCTACGTTATTTTTTATAAATAAGGCCGTAAACATTTCCTTACATCGTCGATTTCCATATTCTATTTTTACTCTTTCAATTTCACTGACCAGCGCTGCAAACGATATCAACTAGTAGGCTAACAACCAGAATTGAAATTTAATACGCAAGTACTTACCGTACTACAAGTATACAGAGAGTAGATTTGCTACTCCCTTTTGGCAGCAGCAAATATCTCTCGTACGCGATGAAGGAAAGTAGAGTACGTACTTTGGTGGAGTAATAGCAAGTACGTCAAGTATTTACTCTCTCAACGCCAAGTAGTGTATGTATGCGGAAAAAAAGTAACAATGTGTTGGGAGTAGAGTACAATGCAAGGAGTACTTATTGAATGAAATGCGGCAAATACAATTGCGCTGGACTCTAATATGTATGTACATATGCATGTATTTTGTCTTTACAGAGAAAAGTAAGTAACAAAGATATTATAATCGTTTGTGCCGCAGAAACAAAAAACAAGTAAGCACTTGTTAACACCCCCAAAATAGTTTGCTACTTGTAGCAGTTATGCTGTATACCTGAATGAAATATAGTCCTTGGTGAAAAAATTTATTTGTGGCCTGTTGTTCAAGGACATATGTACTTATGTATGCATGTATATATGGATATGTAGACATGGGAAAATTTGCGTAAACAAAGAATAGAGACCGATTCGCATACAACTTTGGCGTTGCGTTGGCGTCGAATTTCAAAGCAGCCGTCCACATTTCCAAAATTTGGCAACGCTAAGGCCAACACAAAGCAGAACGATCGCTGCGTCGGTCGCCAGCTGTTGCAAATAAATAAAATGAAATGAAATGTTTTTTCCTTTTAATCAAATGAAGGCAAGAAATATAATTTTTCATGCAATTATTGATATGAAATATTAATTTATCTCTCGTTAATAAGTTAATTTAGTGGCCAAAGTAGTCTCTGCCAAGCTTCATTGTAGAACGCATACTTTTAACTTGCGTTCTGTCAAACCAACGCCAACTACAAAGTCAACGCGAAAGTTCTATGTGGACCAGCCTTAATTATCAAATAGTAGTTTGTATTATCCTACATACATACATATGTATAGGGGCTAAACCAGGAATATTCATTTGAAAATGCTGATGTGCCACTCATTTATGAAATGAAAGACAAAATAATGATTTTTATAAATATTATATTTTCATTTATACATATGTAACATACATAGTTACTTAGTCAAATTACTTAGTAATTACTTGTATGTAAGAATACAAAGACAAATTATTTATCAGAAGCATTGCCCCTTACATATTAAAAAAAACCAAAAAAGTGTTCGAAAACCGCATAAATTCAAATCCGCATAAAAAAGAACCGCATAAAAAGAGACTTAAGTGTATAAGTTGAAATTTTATAAGAAATTATTAAACATTAAAAACATTATACCTACATAGATATGTATGCACATATGTGCCTACCTAGTAGATAAAACTGGTCAAAATAGCACGAATCTATTCTTCTGTGCATGAGAATATATACATAAATACATACAAACATACGTGTATATACATATGTATGTATATACATATCTGCATGCGTGCATACAATCCTTTACTCGAAATTCTTAGTTGCTGCAATTTATATCCCATACATTTTTGCCGACCAAACAACGCGTTTGCCTGTCTAATCTGCTTGCCTCATTTGCCTCGCTCGTTTACTCGCCTCGCTCGTCTGCTGCTGCAAATGAGTGCCTCGCTCGCAACGACGCCCTCGCGAGGGCAGAGCTAATGAGGCCCTCGTTTGCTTGCCGCTCTACTCTTGCGCTGCCCTCGTTTGCTTACTCGCTCGCTGGCTGCTCAGCGCGTGCGCTCGTACTTAACGAGTGCTCATTTGCAAACAGCCTCGCTCGTGAGTTGCGCTAGCTCCGTGCAAACTAACGAGCGAGCGAGGGGCTAAAATGAGGCAAATCCGAACCCTGGCCCTTAGTGGGGCGTAAACGACAAAAAGTAAAATTTTCAGTAGGCGTTTTTTATTAACACGGCAATTACTGTAGCTACTAACGTGAAGGTCATTGAACAAGTTACTTTTGACGTTAGGTATAAAATACTGGTGGTTTTATTTGCCCATCTTTAATGAAACAGGTCATTTTCTCGCTTACGCCCTTTTCGAAGTCACAAAAAGAAAAAAAAAAACATTTTTTTTTGCATTAACAAAAATCATTTTGATGCCTTTAACTCATTTCTTTTATTCTTGTTATTAAGAAAACAACTCTTCAACACAAATACATACGTTATTGGTTAAAATACTATTTCTCTATAAAAACTAATGCTGATTTCGTTTGTCCCAAAAAAATGTTGTTCTTCCATGGTGCAAAACGTGTTTGACGTTACACTCAACCCTTGTTTCTGATTAAAGCATTATACTTTTATATAAAACTGTAATTGCAATAATTTTCATTTAATAGAAAACTGTATTCAACTACTTATGTACGTACTAAACTTGAATTGTCCACTCGTACGAAAGAAATTGTTTCGTTATATTTCTACTAAAAAATACAACCGTGCCTAATATGTAAACGCCTTTGAATTGACCGAAGCGTGCCCTCGGAGTTCAGTTTCTTACGAGAATTCAAACGCGTACGAGGCACGAAAAGATATACAAACCTCTTACTTTAACTTTTATCGAATTATTTATTATTACAAATAAAAAACATTAAAGCGAACTCGGTTACAGTGTCGTTTTTTTGTGTTTTCGAACGCCTCGTATATTCGAGTTAAGGTTGCTTTTGCCTGCAACATCGTTTTATATCTTTTCTATTTACGTATATTTACTGAAATAATTGCGTTGATGTATATTTTCGCAAAACCGTGAACATCGTTAATGAAACCTTCGAGTAATCCCGCCTGCGTGAAATCTGCCGGAGAAACACCTCGTTATAACCTTCGTAATAGAAGACACGTGTCGGAACATTTTCGAAGCTAAAATGACCGAAAATAATAGTGGACAGAGTTCCTGTAGCGACGACGAAAACGATCGCACAGTAGTTCAACAAGACGAAGTGATTGAGGCGTTACGCGAGCAAATAAAAGGCTTACAAAACTCGCTAGCCCCGTCGGAGAAGGAAAGGGCCCAGTACATGGAAGCGCAAAATTGCCAAACAGCTAACAACGTCACCAGTGCCGACGTACCCGGCATCGAAGCTATCTCTGCCAGCTTCAAGCCTGTCGAAGCTACCTTTTCCAGCTTTACAACAGATTTACCCGCATCCGATGTATCCTTCCCCCCCTACAGTCTAATAACCTGCCCTTCAAATACATATCAGACAAGTTCCAGAAATTTCACAACAACCAGCACTACCTCAGGAAGTACTAACCCCGCCGGTGCTAATTCTGCCATCGCTACATCTGCGGCCGCTAGTTTTGCCAGCGCTGCTACTGCTAGCACCAATTATGCCAATGCTATTTCGGCCAGCATTAATTATTCAAACGCTATCTCTGCCAACGTTAATCCTCTTTATGCCAGCGCTACCATACCTGGCAGCGTTAATTCTGCCAACGTCAAAGCCGACTCAGCCTATGGCGCTTATATGCGGTCTGCCACATACCGGCCAGCAATAATGCAGCCACTGTGCCACACAAACAACCCTTACTGTGTTAATTTTCCGCCAGCAAGTTTTATGCCTGCTACAATGCCTACAGTGTACAACACGCAAAGTACACCTCACCTCATCAACCACAACGCACAAACAGTACCCATCACGAGCCAGGTACGCCCGCCTTGGAGTCCAGGATACCATCAACCTACACGTAAGATTTTAGATTTGCCAGATTTCCATGGTTCGCCTGAAGAGTGGCCCATGTTTTCTGTGGCCTTTAAGGAAACCACGCAGATGTATTCGTACTCCCAATTGGAGAATCTGTTACGTCTCCAGAAAGCCCTAAAAGGGAAAGCCAGACAACAAGTGGAGTCACTACTAATCCACCCGTTCAGTGTGAATGCGGCCATGAAAACATTGGAATGTCACTACGGTCGCCCAGAGTTACTTATTAGAAGACAAATAACGAAAGCACGAGCCTCCAATATTACTCGACGAATTAGTCAGCAAGCTTCCGCTGAACAAGAGGGAAGAGTGGACTCGCCACATCTTCGAAATGCAGAAGCCGTATCCCACAGTGCGTGAATTTTGCAATTGGCTGCAGAACACCGCCATGTATGTGTCCATGGCAATAGATGTTATGCCAACAAAGTATATGCCCAACGATCCTGTGTACCACAAACCTAAAATGCCATCTAAGCCTGTAATGACTTTAACAAAAGAAGAGAAAAAGTGTTTAATATGTGACCAAAGCCATAATCTAAATCAATGTCCGAAATTTAAAGATGCCGATTATTCCAATCGCTGGAATATAGTCAAAAATAAACATTTGTGTCTTTGTTGTTTGCAGCCTGGTCACAGTGTGCAAAACTGCCGCAAGCGACGAGTGTGTGGTATATCATAATGTAATAAATTCCACAATCGGCTACTTCACAAGTCCAGCGACAATAATAATAAAAGCAATATTACAATGACGATACAGCTGAACAGCGGGTTTGCTCTGGCATAAAGACAATGTAAAATTTCCCGACAGTTTCAGTATGACTATGAAACGTTTAGAGCAAATTGAAACTAGAATGGCACGAGATGAAGACTATGGGGAATGGTACAAAGCAAAAATTAGCGAGTACATTGAAAAGGGATATGCAAGGCGGCTTTCCCCTGATGAAGTTAATATTAATGCTGATCATTCATGGTATTTACCACATTTCGCGACATGTAACGTAAACAAAGGAAACAAACGCAGACTTGTTTTCGACGCCGCAGCAAAAATCAACAATATGTCGTTGAATTGTGCTCTTATGAAAGGGCCAGAGGAGTATCAACCAAAATCGCTGTTAGCAATATTGTGCAAGTTTAGACAAGGCAAGGTCGCAGTATCCGGGGATATCCGTGAGATATTCCACCGGATCATGATTCGGCAAGAAGATCAAAGCGCTCAGCGTTTTCTTTGGAGGGGGAGCGATCGATCAAAAGCCCCTGATATTTACGTTATGTGTGCCATGATATTTGGATCGATTAGCTCACCATGTTCTGCGCAATTTGTAAAAAATTTACATGCAGAAAAATAGCGTAATTCGAATGCAAGAACTGTCGATGCCATTGTTGACCGGCACTATGTCGACGACTATGGACAGTTTCGACACTGTCGAGGAATGTACTAAGGTAACCAAAGATGTCATCAATATTCATAGCCGCGCTGGATTCGAGTTAAGGGGGTTGGCGTCAAATTCAAATGTCGTCCTGCAAAGTATAATACACAATGCGCAACCGTGTGTGCAACAAAACCATTATATATGCCGAGGAGAGGGTGCTACCGAAAAGGTGCTTGGTATGCACTGGAACCCAAACGAGGACTACTTTTTCTTCAAGTTGCTCTTTTCAAAAGTGCCAAAAGCAGTTTTAGACTGTAGTAGACGCCCGACGAAAGGTGAAATACTGAGCGTTACTATGTCTATATTTGATCCGTTTGGTTTTGCTTGCGGGGTGGTGCTGCGAGCAAAAGTGTTGATGCAGAGCCTGCGGCACAGGAGCATAGATGGGCATGAGCCAATCCCTGAATACATCTATAAGAAATGGCTGCAGTGGTACAAAACGTTAAAAAACATCGAAAATTTTAAAATGCCAAGATGCTATGGCATACAATTTTTGAATCCGAATGCCGACATACAACTACATGTATTTGTTGATGCGAGTGAGATTGCATTTGCTGCCGTCGCCTTTAGGCGAATTCACTACGCAAATGATACAGACGTCGTATTCGCTGTGGGTCGATCCCGGTGCAACCCGCTGAAGCTATTGTCTATTCCAAGACTTGAGCTGCAATCAGCCGTCTTGGGCATAAGATTGAAGGAAGCTGTCATCAACAATCATGACGTGCAGCCACATAAGGTAACATTCTGGTCAGACTCGAAGATAGTTCTTAAGTGGATAAGGTCCGACGCCAGGTGCTACAAGCAGTTCGTAGCGCACCGTATAGCTGAAATCCTGCAATCATCCGAAGTCAGTCAGTGGAGGTGGGTGCCAGGTAAGGACAACCCAGCCGACGATGCAACGCGTATAAATACCTTTTTTCAAAGTGCGTATAAATACCTTTTTGCAAGTGGTTAAATGGTCCACCCTTTTTGAAATTGCCTGAAAACAATTGGCCAGCTATGCCAATCGATTATAATCATAACGAATGGCAAGAAGAGAGACGCTCCAAGCAAATATATTCAGTATCATTTGCAGATATGCTTATTCCATTTAACAAGTATTCGAATTATTATAAGTTCTTAAGGGTAATGACATGGGTACGATATGCCACAATGAAATTTCGTAAGGTCCCCGTTGCACAGTGGTACCGCTCTCGAAGGAAGGCGGTCATAGAGGTTTTGTGAGCGATGAATTCGCGGTTTTTTGTCTCGTTGCTTTGGAAAAAATCCCTTTGATGAAAAAGTGCATAGAAATGTGATTTTTTAAATTTTTTATTTATGAAAAGTCAAATTACTACTAGATCATACAAACAATGCATACAAAAATAACATAGTTTTAAGTGCATAATAAATCTAATACCTCTTTTGATAGCTCAGACTTGGATTTTCACGATAATTTTCGAAGGCTAGATATGTAAGAATCAGAATTAAGAACTAATCTGTGCAAAAGGTCAGTATTGGTGAAAACACGAGAATTTTTTCTAGTGTTGAAACGTCGAAATTGCGTCACTAGCTTATTGCATGATTCGGCAGCTTCTTCGGAGAGCTCACCAATTGGCAAGATTGCGAAATCAATCACCTCGGACCCATGGATTAAAACCTTATGAACAGATGGTGGTAAATTATACCACGGATATGCCGCAAACTATGTTTTTTGCAACTTCAAATGCATAAATTTTAAATTTTTTAGTATCTATTTTATAACTGCTGAAATAGCAGAGTTTCGGAAAAATTTTCGAGCGGTATTGCCGTCGTTGGATGTGCCGCTGCCACCGCTTCGGGGCTTGTCCACAACCAAACCTAAACGATCCCTAAACTGCTGCTGCACGGTTTTCTTTCTTCGTCTGAGCGACACTGCCATTTTTTAAAATTAATTTTATAAGAAACGTGGATAAAATATTCAAAAAACCGAATCCACGAATGAAGTGGCGACAAGCGAAACTCATATTTGGAGATGTCTCCTGGTTTGCTTATAGATCGTTCAATGTCGTTCATCTCATTTGATGTTGCTCCACAAATGTAACATCTATTGGTAGATAAATCGCTAAGAGCAGAACAGATTTTTCCATCAACTATTGATAGATGCAAAGAATGCTCCACAACTACTTCGGGATTATGGAAAAGTAACGAAGTCGGTTGTAACTTATTAATTTTATCTTTAAAATAAGCTTCTTGCACGGAAAGTTCTTTTGTTTCTTTGGCAAATTTGAACCGGATTGGTCTACAAAACCTAGTAGAGGATGGACGGGGATTCTTCCAAACAGTAATAGCTGAGTCTGACATGCTGGATTTATAAATTAATTTAAGGGGAACATAAGATGTTACAAATAACCTGCTCTCCTCAATTTTTGAATCCGAAAATTATTGTTTAAATTCCATGTGCCCGGTACTGCCATCAAAACCCCACTTACCAATTAGAACAAAATCATTATTTGCATTAACAACACCATCTTTCACGCTCTTTGGGGATTCAAAAATTCGAGAAGTAGTGTGGTCTAACAAAGACTGTAAATTAATTTCGGCAGAGCATTCTGTAACACATTCCTCTAATGGATAACATCGTTTCTTTGCTTCTAGAACTTTCTGATATGAGGACAAAACATTTGTAAATTTGGAGTGTATTAACTCTTTTACAAGCAAGTACTGGTGTTTTGTCAATTTAGCCTCCGTAATTAGTGAAACCATTTCGTCAGCGCTGAATTCTACAGAAGAGGTGCTTGATAGGGCGGAATCATTAATTAGCGCAGTGACGGCAGAAGTAATAATAATAATAGATTGGCGCTTACACATATGTTAGTGTTTCGCCGAGCTTCTCCTCTGACTTGTGGCGTGCGCCTCGATGTTGTCACACAAAGCGGAGGGACCTACAGTTTTACGCCGACTCCGAACGGCGACGGCAGAAGTATCGACCTTTAATAGTTGAGCTAATCTGCGGCGCTTCGATCTCTTACTGCAGCCAGCAAATGGTTTTCTATGCATGTAGAGGGCAATTCTTCATTACCAGTCTTTGCAAATGTAAAAAGAGTGCAATTTTCATTTTCATTTAACCAGTCGCAGTATTTGGTGATTAGTCTGGATCTTGATCTGTTAACTTGCGTCCAATATTTCAAAAACCTTCGGCAAAGGTAGAAAATGCAAATTTTCAAACTGTCAGTATTTACAGGGCTTCAACAACTTTCCGTTTTCTTTGTTCTTGGTTTTTGACGCTTTGATAGGAGAGCCATTTGTCCAATATAAACATTCGAGCAAAAGAACACTTATAACTCGATCGTAAAATAAATTTAAACAAATGGTCAATAGTGCCAATTAAAAAAAGGAGTGAAAGCTTGAAAACCTTTTTGAAATTGAGGGTTGTCGTATAATCTTTATGCATTACCCAGAGGCAGCTAAACGCAGTTCGAAGGTTTTGATATTGAAACTAGAGATCTATGCAAACATTTTGGTACTAATATCATGCGTGCAATTTGGTGCAAAAGTAATTAAAAGCTTTGATAAATCGGAAAAGGCAATTTTTTTTATACTTTCTGCCGCTTATTTAAAATTATATTTAAACTACTATTAAGACACTTTAAAGAAAAAAATCAAATACTTGGAATATTCTACATACCTTCAGCTTTCAGCTCCATATCAAAAAAGTTCTGACAAGTAAATATTTTTTATTAAAATCTTCTCCGAGATTCACTTAAAATAATGCGTAGTTTTAGAAATAATAAGCACTTATGGAAAGTCTTCGCTTTCGACGGTTGAAACGGAGCTTTAGCGTTAAAAAATTGATTTTTTTTTCTATTCCCAGTTAGAGTGGCTGTTTGTTAGTAATTAAAAAATGACACATCAATATTTTTTTCGAATGACCTACTACGGTACCACTGTGCGTTGGCGACAATGCGAATACATCGAAACTAATTACCGCGAATGGAATTAAGCAAACTGAATTGCTGATATGCCTGTTGGTGCAACAAGAAATTTTTTTCGACGAAATTGAGTCTTTGCGCAAAGGTGCGCCAATTAAGAAATCCAGCAGTCTCTTTAAGCTGAGCCCAATGTTGGACAATGAGGGCATTCTGAGATTAGGGGGCCGGATAGACTACGCCGAATGCATCCCTATGTCAACGAAGCGGCTACTTATATTGCCAAGGGGTCATCCTATATCGCGACTCATAGCCAAGCACTATCACGAACTTCTCCATCACCAAAATTTTTTGGATTCCGAGTGCGCGCCGATTATTGAGGTCAATTAAAGCTGAATGCCAAATATGCAAAAATTGATCCGCTGTTTCCGAAACGCCACTTATGGGCCAAATACCCTGCGATCGAATCACGCCGTTCGTGCGCCCGTTCACATATTCGGGTGTTGACTACTTCGGGCCTGTGCTAGTAGCCATAGGCCGTCGTCAAGAAAAACGTTGGGTTGGCCTTTTCACATGCCTAACTATTAGAGCCATTCATTTGGAAGTAGCTACGGACTTGTCAACAGATGCTGCCATTATTGTCTGCCGCAACTTCATAAACCGGAGAGGTGTACCGGTGCGGCTCAGAAGCGATATGGGAACTAATTTTGTCGGCGCAAGCAAAGAAGATAGGGTAAGCGTTCAAAGTGGTATACAATCAGAGTGTGATCGTCGAGGTGTAGAGTGGGTCTTCAATGCGCCTGCCAACCCATCTGCTGGTGGCGTATGGGAAAGAATGGTCAGAAGCGTAAAACGAGTTTTGATGTTCACACTTAAGGAGCGAGCGCCACAGTTGGAGACGTTACACAGTCTCCTGATTGGCATATAGTGCAGCAACTGAAACATACCTTTTGGAAGAGGTGGATACTCGAGTATTTCCCCACCCTAACCCGGCGTACGAAATGGTTTAGCGGGATGAAGCCGATAGTTGTAGGCGACGTCGGTATAGTGTGCGACGACAACGAGAGCCGAGATCATTGGAAACGGGGTATCGTAACAGAAGCAAAACCAGCCGCAGATGGTCAGGTCAGATCTGTTCAACGTCAACAGGTATTCTGCGGAGACCAGCGTCCAAAATTGCGGTACTTGACGTTCGTAGTGATTCTCTCACCAGTGATGCGAATCACGGGCGGGAGGATGTTACTGATTAAAGCATTATACTTTTATATAAAACTGTAATTGCACTAATTTTCATTTAATAGAAAACTGTATTCAACTACTTATGTACGTACTAAACTTGAAATGTCCAATCGTACAAAAGAAATTGTTTCGTTATATTTCTACTAAAAAATACAACCGTGCCTAAAATGTAAATGCCTTTGAATTGACCGAAGCGTGCCCTCGGAGTTCAGTTACTTACGAGAATTCAAACGCGTACGAGGCACGAAAAGATATAAAAACCTCTTACTTTAACTTTTATCGAAGTATTATTACAAATAAAAAACATTAAAACGAACTCGGTTACAGTGTCGTTATTTATATTTTCGAACGCCTCGTATATTCGAGTTAAAGTTGGTTTTGCCTGCAACAACCCTCTTCTACTAACTCTTTAGAAGAATCGGTGTCGCTGTATGGGACGAGTGCGCCTTTAGTTAAGCTCTGCAATAACCAAGTATTTTAACACCATATACATGTATTATATTTTTATCCTTTAAATTAAAAATCTTAATGTACCACAATTATATGTATTTACCTTTGTTTGTAAATAGGTCATATTTGGAAGAAATAAGTTAATTGTCAAATCAATAATTTTTAAAGCAAGCTTTCTAAATATGAACGAAATCGGACCATATATACTAGTTTACCAGACTAGTGCGCTATCTATCGGCAAAATTTTTAGTGGAGTTATTCCTTTTCATGGAGGATGGTTCCGTGCGCAGAAGTGGAAAACTTTTGACTGCCATTTACCTGGGAGTGGCCAGAAGCGATTCTTGTGCGTACGGTTCAAATCGCAGCTCACAACGTCCGGATATTTATATCCACGTATCCTCTGGGTAGCAACCAAACACCCGTTTGGGAGCGAGATAAAGTGAGAAGGCGTAAAACTTCGCGTGCGCTGGGTTTGGGTCCCGCCACGTTAAAACCCCGCCCAATGAAAAGAAGCAAACAGCCTCGGATGAGACCCCCTTTTTCTGATGACGACCACGGCAAACGTATAAAGGACTATGATTTAAGGGTATGCACCTGGAATATCCGGACCCTTAATGGGGAAGGTGCCTCTGCCCGGCTGGTTGATGTCCTCGGGAAGACAAAGGCTGACATCACCGCCATCCAAGAAATGCGATGGACGGGGCAAGGTAAAGTAAGCGTGAAGCCTTGCGACGTCTACTACAGTTGCCACGTAAAGGAGCGCAAATTCGGTGTTGGATTCGTGGTAGGAGAGAGACTCCGTCGCCGAGTACTGGCGTTCACTCCGGTGGACGAACGTCTAGCCACAATCCGCATCAAAGCTAGATTCTTCAACATCTCGCTCATCTGCGCCCATGCCCCGACGGAAGAGAAGGATGAGACGTCCAAGGATCTCTTCTATGAGCGCTTGGAACGTACATATGAGCGTTGCCCCCGACACGATATCAAAATTGTACTAGGCGATTTTAATGCCAAGGTGGACAAGAAAGAGATCTTTGGCGCTACTGTCGGAAAATTCAGCCTCCACGACGAAACGTCCAATAACGGACTGAGGCTGATCGACTTCGCCGGGGCCCGAAACATGGTAATATGTAGTACTAGTTCCCAGCATAAGAACATCCACCAACCTACATGGCTGTCTCCAGATCGAAAAACGAGAAACCAAATCGATCATGTTGTGATAGACGGAAGGCATGCTTCAAGCGTTTTGGACGTACGTACACTCCGAGGACCAAACATCGACTCGGACCACTATCTTGTTGTAGCCAAGATACGCACCCGCCTCTGTGCAGCAAAAAATGTATGCCCAACAATGCAAGAAAAGCTTAACGTCGAAAAGCTGCAATCACAACAGACGGCCAATTTATTCGCCACTCGATTCACACTCCAGCTCTCTGAGAGCACTCTTCAACAATCTGACATACGCGAGCAGTGGAACCACATTTCCCGATCATTAAGTACCGCCGCCGAAGTAGTAGTTGGATTTCAGCGACCACGGAAGAACAACTGGTACGATGAGGAACGTCAAGATGCCGCAGAGAAAAAAGACGCCGCCTATAGGGCCACGCTGTGATCGGGCGCAACGCGAGCCATGTTGGACCGTTATACGGAACTGAAGAAGGAAGCGAGACGTATTTGCCGCAATAAGAAGAGAGGCCGAAATAAGTGAGTGCGAAGAGCTTGAGATGCTGGCCGACAGGAAGAACGCCCGAAAATTCTACCAGAGGGTTAGGCGACTTACAGAAGGTTTCAAGACCGGGGCGAACTCCTGTAAGAACAACAATGGCGACCTAGTGACCGATGTCCAGAATATACTTAAATTGTGGAGGGAACACTTTTATAACCTACTGAATGGTAGCAGCGCTGAAAGTAGTGAGGAAGACGAACCCGAGTCCCCAGTCGATGATGATGGAGTAGCTGTCCCACCGCCTGACTATGACGAGGTACGAATAGCGATTACGCGGCTGAAAAACAACAAAGCTGCTAGAGCTGACGGCCTGCCAGCCGAGCTATTCAAGTACGGCGGCGAGGAGCTGATGAGGTGCATGCATCAGCTCGTATGCAGAATATGGTCAGATGAACGCATGCCCGACGACTGGAATTTAAGTGTGCTCTGCCCAATCCACAAGAAAGGCGACCCCGCCATACGCGCATCTAAGCATAGGTTACAAGGTCTTATCGAGCGTATTGTGCGAAAGACTGAAGCCCACCGTCAACGAGCTGATTGGACCTTATCAGTGTGGCTTTAGGCCTGGAAAATCCACCATAGATCAGGTAATCACAATACGCCAAATCTTGGAAAAGACCCGCGAGAATAGGATCGACACACACCATCTATTTGTCGATTTCAAATCCGCTTTCGACAGCACGAAGAGAAGTTGCCTTTATGCCGCGATGTCTGAATTTGGTATCCCCGCGAAACTAATACGGCTGTGTAAAATGACGTTGAGCAATACCACCAGCTCCGTCAGAATAGGGAAGGACCTCTCCGAGCCGTTTGATACCAAACGAGGTTTCAGACAAGGGGACTCCCTTTCGTGTGATTTCTTTAATCTTATGTTGGAGAAGATAATAAGAGCCGCAGAACTGAACCGCTCAGGCACAATACTTTATAAGAGGCTACGTCTGTTCTGCCTTCTCGGGATTGGATAGAGAAGCAAAGCGAATGGGTCTGGTGGTGAACGAGGACAAAACGAAGTATCTCCAGTCAGCACACAAACAGTCAGAGCATACGCGTCTTGGCACCCACGTCACTGTTGACAGTTACAAGTTTGAAAAAGTAGACGACTTCGTTTATTTGGGAACCAGCATTAACACCAATAATAATGTCAGCCTTGAAATCCAACGGAGAATCACTCTTGCCAACAAGTGCTACTTTGGCCTGAGTAGGCAATTGAGAAGTAAAGTCCTCTCTCGTCGTACAAAGATCACACTCTATAAGTCACTCATCATGCCTGTGCTGGTGTATGGCGCGGAAGCATGGACAATGAAAGCATCTGATGAGGCGGCTCTTGGAGTTTTCGAGAGAAAGATTCTGCGAAAGATTTACGGACCTTTACGCGTTGGTGATGGCGAATATCGCAGACGATTTAACGACATAGTGCAGCGAATTAAAATTCAGCGGCTCCGCTGGCTTGGCCATGTCGTTCGGATGGACAGAAACGCTCCTGCTCTGAAAATATTCAACGCGGGCCGCGATGCTGGTAACAGAGGAAGAGGAAGGCCTCCTCTGCGTTGGAAAGACCAGGTGGAGAAGGATTTGGCTTCACTTGGCATTTTCAATTGGCGTCAGTTAGCACAGAAGAGAAATGACTGGCGTGCTGTTTTGGACTCGGCCAAAATCGCTTAGGCGGTTACAGCGCCAAATAAGAAGAAGATATTCCTTTTCATGCAGTTAATATACGTTCTAACTATGCACCAAATCGAACTATAAATACGGGATTTTCAAATATCCCGACTCCTGCGCCACCTATCGGATTTCGTATTGCATTGTCATCGAGTTCTGAGCCAACTGTGAAGTTTCAAGTCTCTAGGTCACCGGGAAGTTAATCGAAATTTGATTGCAAGATTTTCCCCTAACAAACATACATACATACAGAGCAAGTGAAATAAAAGTTTGTAAAATAAAGGCACTTCAAAACTTTCACACAAAAATGTAACAATTCCCATCTGCAATGGAAAATTGTTCACGGAGAAAAAGGCTTAACCGATACTGCGGACACAAAAAAATGTAAACGGAGTATAATTAAGCACTTAAGCCAAAATTGCTTTCGCTATAACTTTGTAACGGTACTTCGTAAGACTTTGAAATTTTGACAGCTGGTGCGTATAACTGTGGTAACTAATCGATTTCTGTCAAAAAAAGAAAGTCGAACATTTTGTCGCTATGCCCTTTTGGCGATTAGGGTTCGATATGTACTTGTGGACAGTGTTATCATGTATGTACATATGTTTGAATGCTTGTACATACGTTTGTATGTATGTATATTAGACTGCATCACCAAAAAAATTTGCGAAAAATTAAGATGTGCGTGACTGGACTGATTTGATGATACCTCCAAACAGATTGTTTTACGAATAAAAATAGTTTCTTAAAGAATTTTTTGAAAAAAATTCCCTCAGATGACAAAAGAGTTTATTTCATTTATTAGTTTATGTCTAAGGTACAGCAGACACTTAATATTACAAACTATATTAAACTTACATTAATTGTTACATAAAAAATAAGTTTTTAATTTAAATTGAGTTATCATTTTAGGACTCATTAAATCCAAGTCTAGAAAATTTGAGAAATAGTTAAATTCAGACAGAGTTCTATTCAGAGGAGCGTTAGCTCCGTACACTGTCCTATTAAAACCAACACGAAACACTACAAAAGTACGAAAGTTTCTACATGGAGCATTAAAATTTATAAGCTGCAAAAGAATAGGGCAGTCAATCTTGCCAGATACAAGATCAGCAATAAAAGAAAATGCCAAAATCGATCTCCTGTTCGATAATGATAATAAACTTATTAATCGGCACCGTGAAACGTAGGACGGGATAGGATCAGAAAAATTTAGATACCGCAGGGCAAAACGAATAAAGCACTTTTGCACTCTCTCCAGACGATTAATATGGACCATATGGTATGGCCTCCAAATATAAGCTGCATATTCAAGTTTAGAGCGAACAAATGCAGAATACAAAATCTTATATGTATACGGATCCGAGAAATTAGAAGAATGGCGTTTTATGAAAGCAAGTGTTCCAAAAGAACCAGCAATAATGTAATTTAAGTGCGTATTAAAGCTTAATTTAGCGTCAAAATATACCCCAAGATCTTTAATTTCGTTAACCTCAGATAGACACGATTCCCCTAAGAAATAGCAAGTTGGAAAAGGTTTAACTATTTTCGAGTAAGTGACTTTATGGCACTTGCTAATATTAAGATAAAGCCTGTTCAAAATGCAATAGTCAAAGAATTTAACGGGTGATTTTTTTGAGGTTAGGATTTTCATGCATTAGTATTTGACAGATCACGTGTGATTTCAGACATGGTGTCAAAGAGAAAGATGCTCAGTATGCTTTGACATTTCATCATGAATAGACTTACTAACGAGCAACGCTTGCAAATCATTGAATTTTATTACCAAAATCAGTGTTCGGTTCGAAATGTCGAAAATCCGCTTTTTTATCGACAAATTTTGTTCAGCGATGAGGCTCATTTCTGGTTGAATGGCTTCGTAAATAAGCAAAATTGCCGCATTTGGAGTGAAGAGCAACCAGAAGCCGTTCAAGAACTGCCCATGCATCCCGAAAAATGCACTGTTTGGTGTGGTTTGTACGCTGGTGGAATCATTGGACCGTATTTTTTCAAAGATGCTGTTGGACGCAACGTTACGGTGAATGGCGATCGCTATCGTTCGATGCTAACAAACTTTTTGTTGCCAAAAATGGAAGAACTGAACTTGGTTGACATGTGGTTTCAACAAGATGGCGCTACATGCCACACAGCTCGCGATTCTATGGCCATTTTGAGGGAAAACTTCGGAGAACAATTCATCTCAAGAAATGGACCGGTAAGTTGGCCACCAAGATCATGCGATTTGACGCCTTTAGACTATTTTTTGTGGGGCTACGTCAAGTCTAAAGTCTACAGAAATAAGCCAGCAACTATTCCAGCTTTGGAAGACAACATTTCCGAAGAAATTCGGGCTATTCCGGCCGAAATGCTCGAAAAAAGTTGCCCAAAATTGGACTTTCCGAATGGACCACGTAAGACGCAGCCGCGGTCAACATTTAAATGAAATTATCTTCAAAAAGTAAATGTCATGGACCAATCTAACGTTTCAAATAAAGAACCGATGAGATTTTGCAAATTTTATGCGTTTTTTTTAAAAAAAAAGGTATCAAGCTCTTAAAAAATCACCCGTTATTAAGTTCATTTTGAAGTAGCAAAGAGTCATATGACTGTTTAACTTCTGAGTATATTTTAAGGTCGTCAGCATAGAGGAGAAATTTAGACGAAGTGAAACAGCTAGAAATATCGTTAATGAATAATATGAACAGTAAAGGTCCCAGGATGCTACCTTGTGGAACACCTGAGGTAGCAATAAATGGCTTCGAGATCTCACCATCTATAGCAACTACACATTTTCTATTATACAAATATGACTTTATCCATTTAAGGATACTGCAATGAAACCCCATGCAGGCAAGTTTTTCGATGAGGATTTTGTGTGAGATCTTGTCAAATGCCTTGGAAAAATCCGTGTAAATGGCATCCATTTGTAGACCCTTACGGAAGCAAGAGTGACAGTCTTCTATAAATACTGCAAGGTTAGAGACCGTCGATCTTGCAGTTACAAATCCATGTTGATTTGGACAAATAAGATGCTTCACGTTAAAGTAAATTTTATCCTTTATAATGCATTCAAACAACTTAGCAACAGACGAAAGCTTAGATATTGGTCTATAGTTTGTTATATCACTTTTATTTCCATTCTTAAAAACAGGGGTGATAGTAGTGCTTTTCCAAGCATCAACAAAAACTCCAGAGGCTAAAGATAAATTAAACATTTTGGTAAGAGGTTTAACAAGTGCTGGGCAATTCTTCAATAGTTTCATGGATAACCCATCCACGTCTGTCTGAGAAGAGTCATTAACATTTTTTAGCCCTTCAATAATATCATTATCCGACAGAACTATTGAACCAAAAGCAAAAGAAGAGGTGGAGTGATGCACAGCAGCCAATTCATTACGGGTCAAATCCTCATCACAGTCAAAATTAGATGAGAAAAATTCAGCAAAAAGATCTGCAGCCTCCATAAGAGAAGATGCAGAGACATCATTAAAATACACGGTTTTTGGTATACTTGAAACATTTTTCTTAGACTTTATATATGACCAAAACTTTTTAGGGTTGCTTTTTATATTCAATTCGAAGTTATTTATGTAGTTTACATAGAGAGACTTATTCAAATCATTAAACTTTTTCCTATAAAAAACGTACAGCTCATAAAAGTTAGTCCTCTCAGTACTTTTGTACTTCTTGAAAAACTTATTTCTCAAATTTTTTAGATGCTTAAGCTCAGCAGAATACCAAGGAAGCTTATAAACTTTACTCTTAAAAGTAGGAACAAATTTGCTACACAACGCCAAAATGGAACTCTTAAAACTGCTAAAACAAGTTGCAACTTCATTACTTTGGAAGATAAAGTCCCAGTCAACTAAATTAAGCGTTTCATTCAGACCTTCAAAGTCACAGCGATCAAAATTAAATAACGGTAAAGTTGAAGAGGCAATATTAAAGAATTCATAAAATTCAATTTCCAGTAAAATTGGCATATGATGCAAGTTAGCTGGGGATATAGAAGTCACAGCTTGCGACAGCGCAAAGTTAAAATCACTACTTATAAAAATTAAATCAAGAATT
Organism: Rhagoletis pomonella; assembly: GCF_013731165.1. Classification (NCBI taxonomy): domain Eukaryota; kingdom Metazoa; phylum Arthropoda; class Insecta; order Diptera; family Tephritidae; genus Rhagoletis; species Rhagoletis pomonella. The sequence continues at coordinate 39,226 of NW_023459053.1, read as the reverse complement.
CTGCTTAAATCGTTTCGTAAGCCATTAATTTGGCTTAAACCAACACTCAAAAAGTTATCAATAACATATGATTCATTACAACTAGAAACATTTACAGGAGTCAAGTAATTCTGCATAAAATATTTAAAAATCATTTTAACGGAATCGTTATAATAAGGTTTTTGGATTTTGTTTTTTTAACTTTTTTCAAAATTTGGTTTAAGAAAAACTTGAATAACTGGGACACAACTATTCCGATTTAGATTTATGAGGTACCAGTGGAAAGGTGTATTTTCCCACTCTTTTTATATCTGTCCAAAAAAATTCATTCCCAATATTTTTTTTTTTTTCAAATACCAACACTTAATTCAATTTGGAATGACGCTCGTTCATCCTACCTTCTTCATACCTTGAATGAGTTTATTTGCAAATAAATAAAAAGGGTGAGAAAATACCTCTCCAATGATACTTCACAAGTCTAAAGCGGAATAGTTTTGGTCCAGTTACTCAAGTTTTTCTTATACCAAACTTTGCAAAATTTAAAAAATAGTATCAAAAATCTGATTATTACGATTCCGTTGAAATTATAATTTTTTTAATATTTTTGTGCAAATTTTTTAAGCTTAAACTGTTTTGTTATCGGTGGGGATTATTTTAAAAAAATTCTTTGAGAAACTATTTTTATTCGTAAAAACCCCATTTTTGGAATTATTTTCAAATCGGTCCAGCTCACGTAAATCTTAAATTTTTCCGAAATATTTTGGTGCAAGAAACCCAGTACCGATTTTTGTTGTATGCGGAGTGATGCAGTCTAATGTACATATGAAGGGGTTAGAATCAAAAGGATCTAAGTAGTTCTGAAATTTTTTTAAGATAATTAAGGTTATAGTTGATTACTTATTGTAAATTCTAGGTAAATGCATTTGAAATGATTCTTGCCTAAATGATTGAGGTTAATTAACTAATTTAATGAATGTTACTCTTTTTCACCACATAAACACTATATTTAACTATACAAATATGGGTATAACTTATATTTAAAAAAACGTCACTTAGACCCTTATGATTTAACCCCTTCATATGTTTTTTTGTATGCACACATGCTTGTATGAATGTACATTAGACCAGGGGCCTGTTTCTCAGAGCTACAAGTATAAATTTTAAATTACAAGTATTTTTAGTACTTGTAAATGAAATTCTGTTTCTAAAATTTTTCATATGACTCTTGTGACTCTTAGCAAGCTTCACACATATTAAGAGTTTTTTTTCACCTTTGAAACAAGTTTGCAAGTACAATTACAAAATTATTTAAATATTTTAAGCTAGTTTAATACACAACTACTTTTTTAATTGAAGCGATCTTTAAAATGAAATCTTCTAGCGACTGCAGTGAGGAAATTGTTGTAAAAAAAAAAACTAGGATATTTAGACAGCTAATCGACTATGACCATTTAAAAACATTGTACGATTTCAACGAAAGATAAATTGGAAAGCATTCTTAATTTTATAGGTAGCTGACTACTAAAATACTTACGCTTTTTATACCTCTGTCCTAGCCTTAAATATTTGTATTTTAAATTACTATTAGTTAAATTAAGTCATGGTTACTTACCGATCTTTATTTATTGTCATTGTGAGTACATACATATGTAAAGACGGCTGCTTAATATGCAGGAAAGGTATATAGGAATGTTCCCTCGCTGCAACCCAACGAAGACGTTTGCTATAAGACAAAATTCCTTTCCAATGATGCGATTTCAAGATGGCGTAAAAATAGTCTAACAGCCGTATTCTAACAAAGTCACAAACCTTAGCTCGTCACTGCTGTGATTTGTCTGCGCCTCAAAGTTTGCTGCTGCAAGAATATGCCGCTACAACAAAAAATTTTAAGTTTTTGTGTATTTTTCTAGTATTTAAAATAAAATTTTTGTGGCACATTTTGCGGCGCGCTAGAAATCACAACAGTGATGAGCTAAGTTTTGTGACTCTGGTAGAATAGGGGGGTAAGGCTGATGTGACCAAAAGTCCTTTTATTAATTTCGGGAATTAACAGATGAGATCAAAAATTCTAAATAGTTAGGGATACAATGGTTCCATTAGAGTAAACTTTTTTGATTTAGCTATCTACATATTTATCAAATGGAGGCATAAAGAATAGGAATGTTTGTACACACAAGCATCCCAAAGGGTAAAGCCTAGAATTAAGCCCCCAGAGCTTAAAAAGAAATCCGAACGAATCACAAGAGGCATACATACTATGTATGTATATTTTCTTAAATGGAAAGATGGCTTTTCTGACAATTCCGCCTCCGGTAATAATGTCGCAAGTAGCCAGAGATTGAAAATGCTCGGCTGAGTTTATAGAACACTAGTGTTCGCCCAGTGGTTGAAATTCAACCACTAAAATTAAGAAGAGTTTATGTGATTTGAGTTGATGTGAAATAACATTAGTTTGAATGGGTAAAGTGGAGGGGAGTTTAACTTAGTACTTAGCATAACATAATATTTCATAGCATAACATAACATACCATAGAATAAGATTGAATAACATAACATATGTAGAGTAACATACCATAACACAACACCGAACATTCTTCAGTTGTATCACCTTTTTTATCCCTATCACTTTCTCCATCTTCTTTATCTCTATCGTTTTTTATGTTTATGTTTATGTTTATGTTTTGTTTATGTTTATGTTTATGTTTATCTTCATCTGCATCTGCATCTTCATCTTCATCTTCATCTTCACCTTCATCTTCATCTTCATCTTCATCTTCATCTTAATCTTCATCTTCATCTTCATCTTCATCTTCATCTTCATCTTCATCTTTATCTTTACACTAGTACCTCCTTCATTACAGTGACTGGCACTTTCTAACCCATTTCTCTCTGTTTTTTCGTTAGCCTTCTTAAGTGACTATCACTTACACCACTGCACATTTTACCTTTCTGTTTTATTTATTTAGTTAATATCAATTTAATTTATTCTTTTTTTTTGCGTAAATTCCCTCTACGATGTGTGTAATGCAGCGTAACAAAATTAAATTTAATTTGCGTCAATAGTTTTTCAAAAAAAGCACAAAATGCAAATAATGAAATGACGCCAGGCCATTGAAAGCATGGTTGCCACTTCAGCTACTTTCGTACCAAAACTTGTCTTTTGTAATCGGTGATATTTTGTTACCCTCTTCCATAGAATGGTTCTTTCCATTAATTTTGAACTGTAATATATTAAAAGTCTGCAGCATAATAAAATTATCTTCAACAATAAAAACTATTTTTAAATCAGACGAAATGTAAACACCGAAACGGTGTACATTAATGAAAAGTGTATAAACGGAGCTTTTGGCACAGTTTTTTATGCAATTGGTAACCATGATAAAGTGTCAAATGCATAAATACTTTCAGTGTTGCCACAAGCATGGGATTTTACCGGAAATTTTTTACAAAGGGTGTGAGTGAATCGGTAACAAAGTTCCGAACAAATGCAGAATAGCTCCGATTCTCAGATAAAAAAAATATATTAGAATCGATAGACATGATTGAGCTGAACATAACGGTATATTTTTTTGCAGAAACAACAACTGCAAAAGTTATAAAGGGTCAAAGTTCAAATTAAAAATTTGTTTTAATCAATTTCTTAAAAACGAATGCATGGTGAGACCGTTTTGCCAATCTGTGTGAAATTAAATCTTTTTTGACAGCAGTAAATTTTCGACAACCGAAGATTTATGCGGATTAACTTATGTAGATTATTTATTATTTATTATGCAGATTATGATTAACTTAAAAAATTCATGTTGAGATCACATAATAACACAAATAATATATTCACAAATGTTTCACTTAAAACATTTTGTTTCGAATTTCCACTAGAAAAATTCTATCCTGTTTTAAGCTCTCCAAACATGTGAGCTGCAAATTCCTACAAGATTTTGGGTTATTGAAAACACTGTTTGTGCCTCAAAAATCTGGCAACCCCACTGATGACATGAAGTGGTAATGAGGACTGCCAACTCTTTCAAAATATGATAACACAAAGCCTCAAAATATGTCAATGCTAAAAAAGATGCTATTTGTAGTGAGATATAATTTGTTCGAATCACAATATAAATTGCATTCATCCATTTGGGCGCTGACGACGTTAAAAAATTACACACTTTGCGTTGTGCCGCGTGACGCATTTGCCGGCGAACGCATGTTGTGTACCTTTACTTTTAAGATTGTTCAATAAAATGGTTGCGTTTTATTCAACAACAAAAACCATACGAAAATACCATTGTTTAATCACACGCTTTATTTCGAAACGGCAACCCTGCCCGCAACATAGAAAAGTAAAAACGAATAGAATGAAAAGAAAGAGTGGAAACAAAATGCAATAACAGCTGCTTGCGGGCCACAATTTGTAAACAAAGACTGGTAAATTGGCGTTTGTTGATTTTCTCTTATAACAAATTATAATTTTTGGTATCGTGCACGTGGGAAATCTTAGTGGGATTCTCTACTAGTTTCCATGACTGCAAATGTCTGTCATGGCCACAACAGCGCTAATGCCAAATCCAGGACCAGAAGCACTTGATATTATAGAATTGTAGGTGCAAATGATTCCATTAGCTCTGGTCCTAGCGTTAAAGCCATATTAAAAGTATTATTAACGGATTTGGAAGACCGACTTGAGCAGCAACGCGCTTTTGATGAGCAGGACGGAGATGCTCCTTTACCGATATGAATGTTTAAGGTACGGTTTAAAGTAATTGATGATTGTTTAGTTAAATGTATGTATGTAATTTTTGCTATGCAGATTTCCGAAGGAAGGTGTTTGCTTCATCTTGGTCGCATTTATATGCTGTGGCCAAATGTTTTCGCTAACGTAATAATTTTGGACAGCTCGTCGAATTTATGGCTTATGATAAAGGCGTAGTATGTGATGTGAACTTTTCATATAATTCTGGCCTCGAGCTTACAGCATCAAAATGGGCACGAGTTAAACATAGCCTAGGTGAATGTGCATCCTATTAAATCCTTCAGTTCATCGTTTTATGAAGTGCTCAAAGCGCACGGCTGCGATACTATATGGCAGTAAATTAGCTCCCTTATATAAATGAGAAATAAGACTGAAGAAATAAGAATAAGACTGAAGAAATAAGAATAAGGCTGAAGAAATAAGATAAGAAGATAAGACACATATTACACATTTTCTGGCCTTTCTTTCTTAGTGATACACTTTCGTGGATATTTCTGCATTAAAATGTTTGGATATTTGTCTCTCAATTATGCAAAAACGGCTGAACGGATTGGAATGGAATTTAGCACGTAGATAGCTTATTGGATACCTTTTTTCGGTTGGTATTGCAAAAAAATCGTATTTATGCTCCGATTTGCTTTAAATTCTCTACACGTATTATATGTATATATAAAGGTGAAATCAACCCACTAAGGCAGGCGGTAATGCTAATTCTCCAACGCAAATCTAATTGTCATGGATCATCTCCCCATACTTGTTTTCGTATACAAACATGGTATCTTTGTAACTACACAAAAGTTAAATACACTTTTAAATAATGATAAAAAAACTATTACATAAAATTTTTCACAAAAATTATTTTATTTTTCTAAGAAAAAATAAAAATAAGTTATGTTTGACTTTTGTAGAAAAAAATTAAAAAATTAAAGTTTTTTCACTGAAAGCTTCCCAGAAAAATGGTTTTTATTTCCGATTTTTATTATAACATGTGTTGTTTTTTCAATAAAAAGTAAAAAAAATATACTCTATATTATTTTAAGTTGCTGTAATGCTATTACTTGCGTTTGCTTACATAAATTGGAAACTTATTTTTATATAGCGTAGTATAGATATAAGTTTCCAATTTATGTAAGCAAACGCAAGTAATAGCATTACAGCAACTTAAAATAATTTAGAGTATATTTTTATACTTTTTATTGAAAAAACAACAAATTTTTCCATCAAACTTCCTAATCAACTTCTGCTGTACGCACGGTTGTAAATTCTGCATTCGAAATGATAATTAAAAAAAGTAACTTAAGAACTGAACGGTCGCCCGCTGCATTTGTTTCAAAGCAGTTGCTTTCCAACTACTTTTTAAATTGGTAAATTTTTGAGACTGTCTGCATTTTTCCGACAGGTTATCGACTCCGTGCAAGTTTCCGCGTTTTTTTTTCTTTTAAATAATGTATTATAGAATAAGGATTGATATTCAATGAATCGATTAAAAACTCTGTTCGAGAAGTAATAAATATTTCCATTTGTTTATAAAAAAATGTATATAAATTAAATAATGTATACAAAATAATGATTATTTGAAATATTGAAACAATCAGGCTAAAGCGTGTCTAATTAACAATTATCGTGGGAAAAATCAGCAAGATACATGCTACGAATTTGTGGATAATAAATAATTACTGAATTTATAAAAAAAGTTAGTAACCATAACTCTTGTAAAAATTCCAGTTATGCAAAATTGCTCAAATTATATTTTTTTATGGTTGTAAACCAAATAAAGTGATTTGTGCGAAAAAATGTTGACCATCCAATTTTGGGTGGCCCACTTGAGAGATTTTTACGATAGTCGTTCGTTGAATTAAGTCGTAAATAAAAATGTTAACGGCAGATTTTGACACGTTTTCAATACTTCTTCATTTCGAAGGGATAATAGGAATACAAATTTGTAGTGGATTATGTCATTCGTTGCCTCATAACGTGAATGAAAGTCTCAAATTTCGACGAACGACTGTCGTTTTGCCAATTGGAATAGGGCCGATTGACAATTTAGTAATTTCTCATTGAAATTTTGAAATTTCACGGCTCTTGCCGGAACCGAAATCTTCAAAAATTTCTAATTTTGCACAGTTTTTATTAACCCCAATACACAACTTTCCCGCACAAGGCCAAAACGCTTATCCCCCTTTTGTATATTTCCAGCCGCCCTAATGTAAGATCTGCTTCATTTGGAATTTGGCAGCCCTATACATAGCATAACTTTGTTATCGACTACTCGATCAGCCGTTTATTTAGTGTACTGTCGGCCGCTGTGGTGTAGTGGTAAGCAGTGCGCGCTTCCACTCCGCAACGCCTGGGTTCAAACCCTGGTCAAAGCAACATCGCAAAAAATATAGAAAAAATGTTTTTTCTTAACAGCGGTCGTCCCTCGGCAGGCAATGGCAAACCTCCGAGTGTACTTCTGCCATGAAAAACAGCTTCTCATAAAAATACAATCGCCGTTCGGAGTCGGCGTAAAACTGTAGGTCCCTCCGTTTTGTGTGACAACATCAAGGCGCACGCCACAAATCGGAGGAGCTGCTCGGCCAAACACTAACATATGTGTAAGCGCCAATCTATTATTATTATTATTTTGCTATCGTTGTTTTTTATTACAGTTCATTTTCATATGCGTTACTTTGAAAATAACTGATGTGGAGAGCAAAGAACTTCAGCAAAGAAAATTGATTTTGGACTGATTCATGCAAAATCCAGACATCTCCCAATGTCGGTTAGTAAAATTGCTGAAAATTGGAAGGTCGACGGTACAAAATGTATTGTCAAATATCAAGAAAAATTGCCGCATTGAGAGAAAGGCGGAATCTGGCCTAAAATCAGGCACTATAAACAAGATAGTGGAGAAGGATGTTCCGAGGACTTTGAAAAGGAATCCGAATCTCTCTGAACGTGTTGTTGCACCTGGAGTGTTGTTCTGAGAGCCTGTATTGTTTTGGCCTGATTTGGCAACAAGCCATTGTGAAAAAAAAGCGCAAGAGTTTTATACACAAAATGGAATCAACATTGTACTAAAAGAAGCCAATCGTCCGAATTGCTCCAAACGATCGAGCGTTATTGGCCCTATATGAAATCAAAATTAAAAAGAAAGAAAATGCACACCTTCAAGAATAGAGCTGTTCCGCAGAATGTGGTGAAAACAGGCTCAATCGATCAACAAAAGGGATGTCTTAGTATTAATGGCGGGTGTCATCTCTAAAGTACGGGCATTTTGGCGTGGAAATTAATTCTAATAATATTTGTAAATCTTTCATCTAAATATAAATAAAAGAAGGTTCTAAAACAGTTTCGACTGAATTATTCATATTTAAATTCGTTTTTTTATTACTTAATACCTGCCAGATTTCAACTGAAGCAGATCTTATGTACTTACCCTGCAAACCATTTTTGCAGAGTATTTTGAAATGTAGAGAAATGTTAAAGAATTCGTAAAGATCTCATCCGATTTTCTGCCGAATTTTCTAAAATGAAAGAAACTTTGCGCACTTCGGTTCTTTTATGAAATTTCGGAAGAAAATCGGTAAAGCAATGAAAATAATGTGTGAATAATTTCTTACAGAATTTTTTCACAATTTTTTTTTATTTTTTGTAAAAAACATCTGTACGATTTCGTGTCAACCACTTCATATAATTTTCTTTGAAGATTTGTAAAAAAATCGTTACAGAAATGAGATACTCCTAAAGATTTCGGGAACTTTTGTTTGCAGGGTACATACATATGTACAGGTTTTTTTTCGAAAGAAAATATTTGATATGTCTACTCAAAATTATATTTATTTCTGAGCATTGCTAGAAATTTAAAAATTAATTTTTTGCTTTGCTTTGTACTTCTTCCTTCGGGGATCTCAGTTTCAGCCCCGTTGGGTTGCTTCAAGGGTTGACCCGTGTGTAGTCAGCATAAGACAGTTATGTATATGCGGAAAATTAGTAGTCTAAGGCTTCACTCTGCAGACGTTATAAAATGTAGCAAAATTTTCTGGTCTTTTACATTTCGTAGATTTATTCAACTCACCGAAAAGAAAAAAATTATGCGCAACGTAATTTTAAACTCTGCTTTTTAAGGGACACCCTAACCAACAGTTGAAACTAGTAATTGAAGAGCTAAATACATACATATATGCTGAGTAGCCTCTCCAAACAGAATACCAAAAAAAAAATCGTAAAATATAACTTTTTTCCCCGCTATAGTTGAGTCCATTATGGTAACGTCAGCCTGCAGTCTTGAGAATTTATTGCAAATGATCACAGGTATTAATATTGTAGTTATAACGAACAACGTCTAAAGAGTTTTACATGCGTTGAAAGTTATATAATAAGGGTGTGTCTTTTCTTTACTTTTAGAATGATTCGCTGAATGGATTTAACGATCCACAAGAACGAGAAGAAGTACTAGATTCGCTGCAGCTACGTTTTTCTTTAGTGGGAGGAATGTTTGATACAATACAGAAAAATGGCACATCTACTACAGACTGGGCTATCTTACTAACACAGCTAGTATGTCAGGGAGTGATTGACGCATGTTCTAATCGGTAAGTATCATTTACTTTACTGCATCAAAGCAAGAATTAGATATATAAATATCTAAGAATTAGATAGATAAATATACTAGTTTTTATACGAGCATTTCGTTGCATTTGCTATCATTCAGCCTCATTGCGTATGTCGTAAATTAGGCAAAATTGTACGACTCGACAACATTGGCATTGTCTACCGTCGCACAGTGGGGTAATTGATGTCGATATTGCGTGTTAATTCAAAAAATGAATTTCAAAGAAGGGTTTAGTACCAAATGAAAATAGATAAAACTCTACATCACTATCAGCGTTGCCACAGACAAATTTTTTTTCCTACCAAAATTTCCTACCTTAACCAACCAAAACCTACCAAACATTTCTTTGAGTTTTAATATTTGTTTTCAATGTCAAATTTTTTAAAAACATAGTTAACATAACATTTACTAAAACTAAAACACAACTAGATTAATAAAAACAAATTAACTGCGTATAACGATTCATTTTATTGTACAGACTTATCCATATGTACATACATATGTCTCTTTACACATACATACATATCCTCACTAGACACGAATAAAGACGCGAGCTCAAAAGTTGATAACGAAAAAAGAGGCGTAACAAAAATTTCGGCGAAGAAAGACTCTTAACATAGGTGACGGCAAATAAAGCCGCGTTAACCTCTTTGACAGCGAAGAAAGACCCATAAACTTTTGTCCGCGGTCAACTATATTTTCGAGTGCAACAGTGTTCCCCAGAACTCCCCAAAGAGTTTTTCCGAGCTCTTTATTCGTGTCTAGTGACGATGTTATTATTATTATTACGTCGAAGATACCCGCGCTGCGATCTAAGAAGATATATTGTGCTAAATCAAAATTGTAATCACTCCAACCTTAGGCTATTTAAAAAGCTCAGCACTTTGGATGAGGCCATGTTCCAAATTTTAGATGGAGAAGGCAATCGTTCTTCAAGGTGTATAAATCTACGATTCATGCTTCGTGGTCAGGCACATAGAATATACTGGGGTTTCTTTCACCAACCGACAAACCCTACAGTCCGTCTCTACAGAAATACCCATTCAATTAAAACCGTACGTTAACTTGCAGTGTGCTGTCAGGTTGCCAGTAGGAGTTTAAGTTCAAGGTGTCTTTCGGAGTTCCTGCTGTAAAGAGTTATGCATATCTTTGATTGTCTTATTCCCTTTGACTTCCGCCAGTAGGCAGCAATTTGAGATTAATACCAGCTAGCTCCTAAGTAGGTCTGTAGTGTATCCTTTAGATGTACCACAGAAAGGCTAGGGACCATGCAAACGCAATTGGGCTTCACGCTTTGCGAGACAGTCAGCCCTTTCGTTGCCTTCAAACACAGCGTGACGCTATTGTGGGCTCGCAGGTGGTTCAAGAGTTTACAAGCCTTGATGCCGTTTTAAAAGACTCTAACAGGCTAACCTAATATTCGCGGCTTGCGTTTTGGTACGCATGCCGTCGAATTTTTTTTTTTGCGTCACCCGAAATTGACTTGCATGCGTTTGCATTTGATTTCATTGAGCGAAACGTCAAACCAAAATGTCACGTAGAACAAAAATTGGAAATTGAGTTCGCTTCATACGCACGCCGTTCAATTTCGGTTGATCTCATACAAGTTGCATGTGCATGAGAAATTTTTGACAATAAATTGGCGGCGTGCGTGAATATTAGGTTAGCCTGTATGGCCTTTAACGCTGCCTGAATGTCCGACAAAATATTTGTTCTGGCCTCATTTGCTATCTACGATGACATTCGCGAACACATACTTCGATTTAGAAGACTTCCGCCTGAAATATGGTTGAGTACAAGCCCATTGGCAGACTTTTCTGGAATCTTGGTCCAAGGACGCCATAAATTATATCGCTACCTAAAGTTGAAATGGTTCCAAGTCCATTTTTTTTTTCAAAGCTTAGTTTTTGATGCAGAATGACAGGTAATACGAAACTACATCGATTTTTCGTCTCTCCTGAAAAATTTCGAAAAATGGACTTGGCACCTTTTCACCCTTAGATGACGATATATGGATGTCCGTATTGCATATTGGCAATAAAAGGTATACGTTTGTACTTAGGAATCAGGTATATTTACATGTTTGTGGCCGCCATTATATGAACGCACCGGTGAAATATTTGTGTAAAAAAGGTTGCTAAAATATTTGGAGATACGTACATATTTTCTATTTTTCACGAATAACTATAACTCATTGTCCCGAAACCTACCAAAATCCAATCAAGCCTACCAAATGGAAAAAACCTACCTGTGTTGGTAGGAAAAGCCCATGTTTGGCAACACTGATCACTATGTAATCAAATATCTGCCCAAAAATTTACCGTTTTCTTGCAATATACTCTTAAAGTCGTAACTTTTTTCTTTAGGTGTGCGCAAAGTGAAAAACGTGCTTTAATATTTCAAATTTCCAAGCTATATCTGAGTTTTATTTAAAGATATATTTATCAAAAACGGCAATGGTACCTTCTTTTTCAGGTATTTAGGCAATACAAAGTGATTTTAGTTTTCTTTTACTATGGTTCTAAATATTTTATTATATTTTTTTATGGTAAGCGTAAAAATAAGGGGTTTTTGGCTATATACGTAGACATATAGTTGAGAAGTAGGTGCGATCAAGCAAAAGTGTCATTCTGTAAAAAAAAAAGTTGCGGCATTTCTGCGCACTTTTTCAGTTATCGATTTATATAATATAACCTCGTTGGTGAAATATACATGAAATTCTCGATGAAGAACAAAACTAAATATAACAAGTGAAAACTAACTAAGTTGTTATTGTCCATGTTCGTTGTTTGCTCAATTACTGTTTTTTAATACCCTACATACGGCGTAACTATTAGGTACATTCGTATATTATCAAAAGTAGGCTAAATACTGTTTTGCTTCAAAGCACATAAGGACAAAGTGACTAATTACGATGACAAAAATAGAAAAACAAAAGTCTTTAAATCTTATCACACATACCTTGCTAATACTCCTTATAAACTAGTCCACAATGCAACACACAAATTTTGACTTTTAACGCAACGCAGCAGCTTTAGCAGAAGCGCAAAGTTGGGTTTTCTATCGTGCGTCGAATTAAATAATTTTTTGTTTGAAGCGATCATAAAATGGTTTCGCTTGTCATTTTATTCTTATTAACAACCAATATTTTGTCAACATGGAAAGTGAGGCATGAGGTATGTACTTTATTTTACGATTTTTGTTAATAATATAGTCGTTTGTAAAATGGGTATAATACCTGTTTTATAAATTGCCTTTTTTTATTGAAAAATTTTTAAATTTTTATATTAGTTAGAGTTATAAAAAAAGTTTCAACGAGTACAGCAATTTCTCTTCAACAGTTCGAAAATCCAACAAATTGCCAATGTAAAAATATCGCCCCCCTTTTCCCCCTTCATTAAACAGAGCATCTTTTTCTTAAGTCGTTTATTGGGAATCGAGAATTGAGAATATAGGTGGACAAAAATGTTTACTCCATATGTATTTGACAGATTTCAATGAAATTTGGCATCCAGGGGTTTTCGTTGTCAATAATTTCGAAATTGATATACAATTTTCAAAATTCAAAATGGCGGATACAATATGGCGGAAGATATCTTAAAAAATGTATGGATTGTTATGAAGCTTGGTATCCAGAGATTTTCGTCATCACTGGTTTCGAAATTGATATTAAATTTTCAAAAATCAAAATGGCGGATACCATTTATTATATATTATAGTTTGTTATGAAACTTGGTATTCAGAGATCCTCTTTGATTACGAACTTGAAATAAAATTTTCAAAATTCAAAACGGGATCAAATGGTGCAAAGGTAATGCATTGCGTTAAAAGTAAAATTTTATCCGCCATTTTGAATTTTTGAAAATATAATATCAATTTTGAAATCAGTGACGACGATACCAAGCTTCATAACAATCTATAAATTTTTGTGAAAATCGTCCGCCATATAGGATACGGCATTTTGATTTTATAAAATTAAATATCAATTTCGAAATCAGTGACGACGAAAAGCTCTTGATACCAAGCTTCATAAGAATCTATACATTTTTTAATAAATCGTCCGCCATATTGGATCCGCCATTTTGAATTTTGGAAATTTTATTTAATATTCGCATTCAGTAACGACGAAAATCCCTAATTACCAAATTTCATTGAAATCTGTCAAATACATATGGAGTAAATACCAAGCTTCTTAAAAATTTACACATTTTTGAAGAAATCGTCCGCCATATTGGATCCGCCATTTTGATTTTTGAAAATTGAATATCAATTTCGAAACCAGTCACGACAAAAATCCCTGGACACCAACCTTCATAAAAATATAGAATTTTTTTAAGAAATCGACCGCCATATTGGATCCGCCATTGTGAATTTCGCCAATTTTATTTAATATTCGAAATCAGTGACGATGAAAATCCCTAAATACCAAATTTCTTGAAATCTGTCAAATACATATGGAGTAAACATTTTTGTCGTCCTATATTTTCGATTCGTCCCTATATGCAAAGGCGAATTTTTTTGTACTTGCATGTATCAAAGAAAGCATGTATACATTTAGGTATGTACATATTTGCTCAGACATAAAATAAAATTTGGGTTTATTAAATTTTACAATAATAGCCTAGAATGATGTAATTTACTTGTCCAATGATTTATAGGGTATATATGTAACCGTAAAGAATGGTACATATTACATATTTTTAGTGTTAATTATAATCTTTGTTATTGTTTATAGTGTTGCTATTTCTATGCATGAATGTCATGTGCAGTGAATAGAAATAATGATAGTGATGATATTTTTAACTAACATGGTTACGGGTAGACAGGTAAACGGAGAATAACCATAACGTTAAAGGCCTAATTATATTATTATTTTCTTTATAGGAACGATTTCAAATATCATTTGGGTTACTCGTCAACACCTTTATGAAATAATGAAAAACTCTGGCTGCGATCAATTCAATGATCAATTTAACGTTTTAAGGGGACAAATGAAAGATCGCATCAGGCCATCTGATGAAAGTTTAAAAGAATTTAATGAAAAGATTAGATATTTAATCTCTGAATTAAAAATTCGCTGGAATAGGTCCTGTAGACACGAAGAACGTTTTTTAAGCAAACAAAAGTTGGCTTGAGTCCTCTGTAGGTTTTGCGTCATCCATGGGCCAGAGATAATATCCCACGCTTTGTTACCTATCGGTCAATTGTCAGAAGAAGCTCTAGAGGCGCGAAACAAAGATTTTAAGAGCTACAGAGAACATTTTTCTCGCAACAGAATAAAGGCGAATTAAGGTATATTCAATAGACTTTTGATAAGTTCGGACCCTGTTGTATCAAGTATGAGAAGACTACCCCAAAAAATTGCAGGATTTGCCGAAAGAGGCACAACAGTTGTTAATTATGCAGCCTTATAGCGATGATGTTGATAGTGATGACAACGAGGCAAGCGAAGCGAAGATGATGATTATTTTTATTAAGTGTTATATATTCTAAATTACTTGCTAGGCTTAACAAAAATATGTAGATAATTGTTGAAGAGAAAATTTGTACAATTCATATTCATTATCATATAAAAGATTACCTAAAAAAGTGATGATGTGGGTGATGTTTGTGATGAAAATAGTAGTGAAGATAATTACGAGGATAATTATAATAATGATAGAAGTGGTGTTTAACTTGTAATTAATGATGATTAGGATTTTAACAAATTATCATTAATAATAAAAATTATTTTTGGGAGTAACAACTAAATTTTAACTTTCCTCGCTCTTTGGTAACGCCATAAAAACCTACATAAAAAAAAATCCCACTAAACTATATTCTGATTTGTCTTTTTATACCCGAGCGCACTTCTGCATTATAACTTTATTCACATAACGGTTGTTTGTAACAGTCAAAACGAATCGAGATAGATATATACATAAATGATCAGAATGAAATGAGAAATCGATTAAGCGGTGACTGTCTGTCCGTCCGTCCGTCCGTCTGTGCACACGATATCTCGAGTAAAAATTGAGATATCTTAATGAAACTTGGTTCGTGCACTTCTTTCGGGCGTAGGATGGATGGTATTGAAAATGGGCAAAATGGGGCAATAACCACGCCTTCCTCCCATATAACGGCAATTTTCAGAAATACGAAAACTGCGATATTTTGGAAAATGGGCGTGGCACCGCCCACTTATGATCACATATATGTATCTCGGTAACCGTTGTACCAATTTGTACCAAACTCGGTATGGTTATTGTCCTTGTCACATAAAAGCAAAACGTTGAAAATTATTGACATCGGACTAAAATTACGGCCGCTTTTCATATAACGGTAAATTTCAGAAATGCTTGAAACTTCAATATTTCGAAATTTAAGGACAAGGAAGTAACATGTTTGGAATTTTGGAAAATGGGCGTGATATCGCCCACATACAACTATATATGTAAGTTTATCTCATTATGTCTAACTGAACCTTCTATCGAAGGTTTTTAAAGTAGAAGTAAAACACGGCGGCTTACCACATAGCGGTAGTTTTCGGAAAGGTGGAAAACATATATTTAATACTTGCGCCGGGTATTTAATGTTCGGCTCCGCCCGAACTTAGACTTTCTTACTTGTTTTTACTTCATTTGGTGCTAGTTATACAAATACATCAAAATATTTTAAATTAAATGTACGTGAATTGATCTCCACTTTCAGGGTCGATTACCCCACTGTGCGTCGTGCTGAAATGAGCAAACGACGGAAATCGTCGAAAACTATGCAGTGCTGCCAAGTTTTTCCGTTACGATTCGACTCTCGAAAAACGACTTGCATTCGACACGACTCTCGCAATGAGGCTGATTAACTCCTAATAATATGCATTTATTACACAGCTCTACATATGTAGTTCTAAAAACTTTATAATAATAATAGATTGGCGCTTACACATATGTTAGTGATTGGCCGAGCTTCTCCTCCGATTTGAACCGTGCGCCGACTCCGAATGGCGGTTGGTATTATTATTAGAAGCTGTTTTTCATGGCAGAAGTACACTCGGAGGTTTGCCATTGTCTGCCGAGTTTCGGAGGAGGTTTTGGGGGATGCACCGGTTTTGTATTATAGTGCAAAAATGTGGGTAGGCGATGCGACTAATGGTAGCTCTTGTACCACCTCTGTATGCTGAAAGCCATACAGAGCCCCGACAGCTTGTAGCGCTTCGGCTTTTGCTGTTTGAAACAACTCCGGAGGAGTTGTGATGCATCAAGCGGGGTTGTTGAGCATTGTGAGGTCATGCGTCAAGCAAGTAGAGCAGCAATTAACTACTGGAGTAGGTTTTGCTCTGTTGAAAGTGCATGTGCACAAACAATTTCTAATATTAAATTATTGCACATACAGCTTTGCACATGCTTGTTGGAAACGCAATTGGCTTCATTGTAGGCGAATGGGGGCGCTTCTCTAACTGGTGGACGGTAGCGCTACGTGGGATTCTGTCTCCAAGTGTAGCCAGCGGCGGCAGTTGGAGAGATGGCACAATCTTTTCGTTGACGGTGGTCGTTGGGTGAATTGGCGAGACGGCCCTTGCGGCAGTGATGAACGGCAGGTGCACTCGCGACACTGCCTTTTCTGCCGCGATGGAGCGGATGGTGATCTGGTACACTCAAACCGAATTGATGCTGGAGGCACTTTGGCACAACACAAATGGCGTTTGTTGCCGGAAATGAAAGAGTCTGCGAGTGAGCGAGTTGGGCATGCGTTGCCAACGACTCCTAAGAAAAGATTACAAAGTGTGCACACTAGATATAATTCAAAGTACAAATTCAACATATACAAAACTCAAACGAAATGCACACTAGTAAGTCAAATTAAGTTAATTAAATACGAGTGCTGCAGTGCTCGCGTATATACTTGTATATACAATCGTGCTTTATATCCTGTTTGGTACCAGTTGCTTGGGGTGTAGCATATCTTTAGGCACTAGGTGTTATTAGTCGCCTAAACATACACAAATTGCTCGAACTTAAATTTAAAACTATTTCTGGGACTTAGAGCATATCTCGAGGCTTATTTAAAGAATAAGCACAACATAATTGGTTTTGGAATTAGGAATAATATATAGTTATTATAATCAGCGTCGTCTGAAGCATCTTCGGTTTCGGATAAATTAGATCTTATCATCCAGCGTAATTATATTTTTCTGCCAGGTATTCATTCGTTTTAAAAAGTCCTGCAATCATATTTTGTTGTTCGTCAAATTTTCAGTAGCGTTCTCAAATAAATAAGCCCGTGCTATGGCTGCGCCATCCACACAGTATTTCTGCGGCGTGGTTACATAAACAACCAACTCCTCATCGTACATACATATATTACAGAATTTAAATCATGTAAGTATATAAACAAAGCCTGCTGGTGCTCAAACGCGGAGATTCGGCTCGTCGCGACGCGTGTTGGGCCGGCGCGTGCACTGCGCGACGTGACACGGGGTAGTTCGCCGCGCGATCGCGTACCACCGTGGTGTTATGCACTTTTACAGCAGTATACTATGTTCATATGTAGTATGTTTAATGTAACCTACCCTACTTCTTTCGGAAGTACAGTACTTTTTTATCCCTTATGCAGTAGAGGCTTTCCTCGATATCGAAGGGGCCTTCAACAATGTCACTCGGAGGCTATAGTCAAGTCTATTCATAATCTGGAGGTCAAAACCAACATAATAAAGCTTATGTACAGCTTACTTTTTAACAGAACTGTCGCGGCGGAGTGGGGGAACGCCTGCACTCAGCGCAGAGTCAATAGGGGTACTCCGCAAGATGGTGTTCTCTCCCCCCTGCTCTGAATTGCGGTTGTAAACGATCTTCTAGAGGAACTGGAAAAAGCGGGCTGTCGTGTGATCGCCTACCTAGTTGATGTGGAACTTTTGGTTAAGGGGCGATTTCTAGACATAATTTTTTATCTGGCTCAAGGTTACCTGAAACAGGTAACTAGGTGGGCGATCAACGGCGGCCTAGCAGTTAATCCCAGGAAGACGGAACTGGTCTTGTTTACCAGGTGGTACAAGATACCCGTTGTGGCTTTCCTTTGGCTGGAGGTGTTCGGCTGCGGCCCAAGGGTCAAGTACTTAGGCTTGATCCTAGATAGGAAGCTGCCGTGAGGCCTAACATTGAGGAAAGGGTAAGGAAAACGTTGGTTGCCGTGTACTGCTGTAGGTGAGGTATCGGTAAAAAGTAAGGTCTCGCCCAAAGTAATTCATTAGATGTATGAAATCAAATTTAAGCCTATCTTGTTTCACGGAGCCCTTGTCTCGTGGAACTCACTGGATAAGGCTACATTTCTAAAACAACTGGAGCGTTTATTGTCACAGCACGAACTGCTATTAGGCTCAGGGCAACAGGGGGTAACACTCTGGAGTTCTGGAAGGCTTTGACTTCCCCCCTGAACTCATAGATTACAGCGCTTCCGAAATAACTCCCAGAAGCTCCTCTACCTATATTCCCTGAAGAGAGGACTGGGTAGGGCGGGTTGACGCGAAGAAGGGAGCGGTAAACTTTTTCACGGACGGATCAGAACTTGGAGATAGGGTTGGTGCAGGTGTCTTCTGTAGGAAACTCTCCACCAAAACTATGTTCAGGCTTCCGGACTTCTGTGGTGTATTTCGGGTGGAAATTGCTGCCATCAAAGAAGCGGTAGACTCACTGTGGCATAAAAAAATTACAAGCAGACGTTTCTCTGCTGTAGAAAATGTTTATTGGGTACTTTAAAATAATTTTTGCAACGCAAGACACGATTGACCCATCGTTACCCCATAAATCAGTGTTGTCAGTAACTGGGTTAATAAAATCCCATCCAAATATAACCCAAATTCCTTTTTATACTAAAGGTATAACAAAAAACCCGCGTTGTAAGTGTCTATTATTAAGCTGACCAACCGTCCTCCTCTGAGGAGGATTGACCTCCTCAAACGTGATTTGTCCTCCTCAAAAATGTTGTCCTTCTCTGTCCTCCTTTTGAGCAAAAACGTTCTCCTTTTCCTACTTTTCAAGTTTTATAGCAGTAATGAAGTTTTCAAAAAAAAAATCGTTCAGAATATTATTATTTTCTAATCCTACACATTCATTGTATTTAATAGGCGTTTACATTGTTAAAATTTCAGTTAAATGATGTAAACCTTTGATTCAACTAATCGCCTGTGGAAGTTGAACAGTGTAACCGCCTTTTAGCCTTAATCAGTAATATTTTACCCTTTACAACATTGAAAGACAAGCTAACTACGCGTCTCCACAGGCGGAAATTATTGCCTACCACATGTTATTTTGTTTCCCAGATACGTATGTATAAGTTTTATCAGTGACAAAATTTGTATATGGGGATTTTTTATCTTGATGAAAGATTTTGTAAGATGGCTTAAAATAAGTATGTTCGTTGCATTGGAGCACAAATCTGCTTAAAAATTTTTAGAAAATGTGTTATTTCACATCCAAGTACTTAATCAAAAATAGCACAGGCCTGTGTGGTTTTCTCTTTAAAACACTAATTAGCGATTCGGGTATGTATAGGTACCACGCTACCAAAAATATAATAAAAATTTCGTCACGAAAATTTTTCGAGAAAATTATTTTTATAATTTTTCCTACATTGCCGTGCATTACTAGCGTTACCTTCAAAATAACATAAGTCGTTCTTTAATATCGTTCTGATTTACTTAGGCTCTTTATGAGTATTATTACTAATATTATTGGTTTTTAAGTAAAAATTCTATTCTAAATTAATTAACTTTTGGCTTTTCATGGAAATTGCTAAAAATTCGAACATGTAGGTACATGTCATCAATAAAAATAATTCTCGACGTGCTGGAAAAGAACCAGGGATGTGTTTTAATTTAACATACCTAGATTACGGGTGCCATGATCCTGAACCCTTCCACTAGGACCCTTATCATCCAAATCAAAAACGAAGATACAAGTGAATATGGTGCTAAAACATATATTCCCTATGAGTAAAGTTGCTTTGGTTGTGATATTATAAGCAATGTAGTTTTGTGGCACAATTCGTAGAGCTGAATGATTGATGATTATGAAACGCTCAAGTTCTGAATTTTTAATTATAAAAGAACAAATGTATCTTGACGGTGACGTAACTTTTAACTTGTTGAATGTTTGCTTAACCACCATTACCGAATTTCCGCATATCCTACAACGCACTTCATGATCATTTTTGACAGTTTTTATATGCATAACCGGAAGATAATTTAGGTAGGCTGTCTTAAGTGAAGCCATTCTAAAAGACTTACCCAGCAAGGACTGAAAAAAGTGCTTCCCTGCATGCTTCCTAGAAAGGTGTTTCCTATTTACAATTTACGCGAATATACTTAAGTATGTGTTTATATTATACTTAGCATTACAAATAAGATTCAATAGGCATTGCAAATCTAAATAAAACTATTTGATATGAACCTTAAATAAATTACTTAAAGAAGTACGATTTTTATAAATTAAGAAACAATTTAAAAGAACTTCCTACAAAAGCCCTTCTGAAAGCTCTTTTTTGAGTAGCGAAAGCAGAAGCCCTTCAATTTGTGCCGCTCCATACAAAAAATTAAGGAGAGAGGATTAACTTTCAGAAAGGCCTTTTGCATAAGAGTTTAGCTCCTGATATTGGCCCCTATTATGATTTGCATTCGATTTTCGACTGTGGTCGAAAGTGCTGAGCGAACGAATTTGCATTTGGTATTATGGCACTCATTCGATGAAGAATAGCGCTATTGTGAATTTCGCTCGTTTAGGTTGTTCACAATAGTATATTTTTCACCGCTGAGAAGCTTTGTTTACAAATCGAGCAAACTAAATAGTGTGCTTATACATATTTATGTAAATTTGTTCTAATTAAAATGAAGTAAAAAAGAAAGCAAGTTTATAAAAACGTGGTAAAATGAGTACAACGAGTTCTGGTTCAACGATTCGTCAGAGAATGAGAGCTTAGTAAACTGGCCAGGAGTAGCAAATGTTTAAGAGAGTTTAAGTTTATTAGTCTTTCGAATATATTTTGATATAAAATATATTTAAGAAATTTGTCTACAGATTCATTAAAAAGTTCCGACCATCTAAAGAGGCGTTTGTGAGCCAAATCTATTTAAAATATTTTAAAACTATCAACAGCGCTACGATTTTGTTCTCAGAGATCGTGCCAACAGAGTATTGGGATTTTCTTTCACAAGTAAAAC
Organism: Rhagoletis pomonella; assembly: GCF_013731165.1. Classification (NCBI taxonomy): domain Eukaryota; kingdom Metazoa; phylum Arthropoda; class Insecta; order Diptera; family Tephritidae; genus Rhagoletis; species Rhagoletis pomonella. The sequence continues at coordinate 17,719 of NW_023459053.1, read as the reverse complement.
CAACCTTTCGAGCTTGTGTTTAGTATTCAAGATGTTAGAACTGCATGAAATTAATAAAAATTGCTTAAAATTAATGTCTAGCCGCCAAAATGTAAGAAAACATATACAAAATCATACATTTTTCACAATTTTCTAACACTTCGCTACACCATCGAAAGCAAAATTCTGTTCGACAGAAAATTCGATACTCAACGAAAATTTCGACACGCTTGCATAGCTCATAATACGAATTTCACTTTCGATCTTCGATCTTCGATAGCCAGCGAAGATCGAAAATCGAATGCAGCTCATAATAAGGGCCATTATCTACTGGGTAGTATTTATGTATGACCCCTCAGTCGTGTACCTGATCAGGAACTTGCACTTTTTCGGCATTCGCCTGAAAAACATAAGATTTTAACCAAATAAACTAAACAGAAAGAAGATATTCAACATGTTAGAAAAAACGATTTGTTAGCAGTTTTCCACTAATGACAGAAGGCTTAACCTTTTTTTCATAGCAAAAATCTGCTAAAGATTAGAGGAGTGTCTGCATTGACTCTCATTAAAAAATCAGGACAATTTAAGTGTGGACCAGGACACCAGGACAATTTGTCTAAATTAGGACAAATCCTGTAAAACCAAGACGTCTGGCAGCCCTAACCTAGACATTAAAAAAAAATAACCTATTTATTGGAACGGGAAAAATTAGATTTCGCAGGCCTGTTTAAACCAATACCAAACTGTTATTTATTTTTAAATATTTTCTCATAAAAATATAGTTCAATCTATAACAAACACCATACAGATTCACATTTGAAACTTTGTGCAAATAAAAAAATTCAGCGAATTTTCGCCAAAATTTTACACTTTTTTAAGAATTTTGGGAAAAGGTTTGCAGTTTTATAGCCCATGTAATTTTAGTATAATAAAGTGCGAGTTTCATATGTCGACAATATAACGTTGATTTTTGGCATTTTTTTACGGTGTCACTCATTTTCTTCCATACAAAGTATGTTCGACATTTTTTTTATATGGAAGAAAATTAACAACACTGCCAACAAAAAAGAAATTGCCAAAAATCAATGGAAATATGTTTCGGTCTTATACTTATGCAACGCAGTGTACTATTATTTTGTTTGACTTGTGTTAAGAGCAACTTTGAATTGTTTTTGCTTCTTTTAACAATGTTAACTTATTCGTTATTTATGTGTTAAAATAAATATAAAACAATTTTTTTGTGTTTTCAATATGGAGAATTAGTCCTCTTGGAATGCTAAAAAATTCTGGTCACCTTACTATTATAAATACAATGCTTTCGGATGAAAAACATAAGTATGTGCATAAGGGTGGTCCAAAAATGCATGTGGGAAAAAGTAAATTCGGAATTTTAGTGCTCTCACCTCCTAGGATTGTTCTATACCGAAAAAAATATACCCCAATTTTTTATTTTATAAACCACTTACTTTTAGTGGGTAAATTAATCGATCAACCACGATTTAATAATTCGCGAGAAAAAGCAACCAGCTTGTTGTAATCCTTTTCCGGAAGTGTTCGGCCATCTTTATTTTATTTGACATCAGGATTGCCAACATCTAAATTATTACATAATATATTACAGGGTTGCCACTATATTATACTATATTAACTCAAACTTATACTAGGTTTACACTGGTACTACATTAGCCTAAGCTTACACTAGGTTTACAGCTCGGCCAACCTGACAAGTGATCGGCCTCGATCATATACAAATCTCTTAAGTCTGATCAATTTCTAGAGGATCCTGTCCTGTGTCCCCTCCACTCATTCCGTCATTGTCCATCTTACTCAACCATTTCCGGATACGGTGAGCCGCCACTACTCCGTCATATGGTAATTGAGTCAACTGGCAATTTTCAATGTCACGAATGACATACCGGTCATTACCTAATACTTTATGAACAACATACGGCCCCTTGTACCGAGGCACAAATTTTTTGTTAATACCTACAGTAGTATCAACATTTCTAATCACAACATAGTCTCCCACTTCATAGTTTTTAACTCCGGTACCTTTTAAAGATTGTCGTCTGGATTCATAACCCTGTCTGTTCTTAATAGCATCAGATGCATGTTCACGTATGGATGTTAAGTTTCGCCCAGCACAACTTTTCTTGGAAATATTCAGTGAATTCATCTATAATCACTCACCGCTGCTCGACACCAAATAAAAGTCGGCTAGGAGTATCCTGACATGTACTGTGGACCGAGTTATTAATGGCGTACTCAACTTCCAACAATTTTTTACACCAATCGGCATGATGTATGGGGTCAGTTACTTTTCCTAACATTGTCTTAAGGGTCCTATTTACCCGCTCCACCTGCCCATTCGCTTGAGGAGAAGCAACAGCAACCTTTATGTGGTCAATATTGCGTTTAGATAAGAAGTCACTAAATTCTAAGGAGGTAAAACACGTTCCCCTATCACTAATTATGCGCATGGGTCGACTATAGTAATTAAAATACTTCTCAAGAGCGGCAGTAACTTCTCTAGTGCTAGTGGAATTAGTTGGATATAGCTTCACAAATTTGGTGAACGCATCAACTACGACTAAAATGTGCTTTCGTTTCGAATTGATAGACAGCAGTGGACCAAAGTGGTCAATATGAAGTGTGTGGAACGGCAGAGGAGTCTTAGGAATTACGTACAAATTTCTTTCGCTAGCACGTGGGGGGTTAGCGTACATTAGGCATTTCAAGCAGTTTCTAATAAACGTTTCAACTTTTACTTTCATGTTAGGAAACCAGTAATACTGCATTAATTTCCCGATAGTCTTATCAATTGACTGATGGCCCATCTTTTCATGTATCGATCTTATAACATTGTATTCCATTTCAGCAGGAACATATAACATTTGCTTCCCATCGGGCCTACATCTACAAACTAAACCATCCACTAAGTCAAAGTCTTTTACTAGCGCGTTTTCAAGGCGCTTCCGAAGAAGACTGATAGCCTCGTCACGTTCTTGAGCTACTTGAATTTGAAATTCAACTTCCTCGGCATTGATGATATGTGCAATTTGTGCCCTGCTAAGGCATCGACGTGCCCCATAGAAGTCCCTTTCCTATGTTGTATTTTGTAATTATAGTTCTCGAGTTCTAAAGCCCATCTGGCAATCCTCGGGTTTAATTGTTTCCTTTCAAGGGTCATCGCTAAAGAGTTACAATCGGTGATGATCTTAAATTGTATACCTTCCAAATAAGTTCTAAATCGCCTTAAAGCATATATTATAGCTAGAGTTTCCAGTTCAAAACTATGATATCTAGATTCAGCGCTAGTCGCAGTTTTCGAAAAATATGAAATTGGATGCAATTTCTTATCGTCCTGTTGTTGCAGAAGAACGGCACCAAATCCGATCGTACTTGCGTCACAGTGCAACTCAGTCTCTCTTTCTCGATTGTATATCGCAAGGACTGGTCCGTCTGTCAATCGGGCTTTTAATTCGCTAAAAGCATCGAGACACTTTTCATCAAAGTCAAAGTTAAAATTCCGCTTCAACAAATTTTGTAACGGCTTAGCAATCTGGGAAAATGACGGAACGAAACGTCGAAAATAGGAAAACAAACCAATGCAAGATTGTAATTGCTTTTGATTAACTGGCACTGGAAAGTTAAGGATACTTTGGATGTGAGAACCATTTGGTCGAATTCCCGACTGTGACACCTCATACCCGAGATAGTCAATCTCCCGGAATCCAAATTTAGTTTTATCTAAGTTCAGTTTCAGTCCTCTTAAAGAAAGTCGTTTCAAAACTGTTTCTAATAGGATTTTGTGTTCATCAAATCCACAGGTGGCAATAACTATGTCATCCATGTATATTATAATTTCTTTATTGTCTATCAGATCACGAAATTTATTATTATTTATAAAGCGCTGAAACACAGCGGGAGCATTTTTTAGTCCGAACGGCATTTTTAAATACTCGTATTGACCATGGGGTGTCACGAAAGCAGTATACGGAATTGATTCAGGTGACATCTGTACCTGATGGAAACCGCTCTTCAGGTCTAATATGGAAAAAAACTTTTTATTTTCAAGAATTTCAATGCAATCATCTATCAACGGCAAAGGGTAATAGTCCCTGACAGTTACTTTATTTAAGGCACGATAATCAACGCACATGCGAACCTTTCCATTTTGCTTTCGTACCAATACAATAGCGGAAGCATATGGTGAATTACTTGGTCTTATTATTCCCTCCCTCAGCAACTGGTCGACCATGGACCATACCTCATCACGTTCGGAATAAGAAAGTCGTAGAGGACCGCAGTGGAACGGTACGTCCGTCGTCAGATGAATTTTCATTTCGTATTTAAACGGTTCAGTCCCAATACCCGTCTTAAAATAACTATCTTCAATTAGCTGTCTTAAATTTTCATATTGCTCTTTTAGCAGTTCGGAATTTATATTAAAACTATACCTATCTATTGCTACATCAATGGAAAAAATATTCGGAATATTAGCGGCAACGGCACTCACACAATCTAAAGACTCATACGTTGCAGTTTTGGGACACTTCTGCGCATACCCATCCCCATCGGGTTGGTCTTCCCGTACATAAAAGCCACACACATGTGGTTTAATCTTACAACCCGAATTCAACAACTTCTCACCTAGATTCTTATTTGTCTTAACTAATTTTATATTGAATAACTCTAAGAAGTCACGTCCCAAAATAACTGGTGAGCTCATATAGTCATCGGGTAATACTTTTAATTCAATGAAATTTATTTTGTTGAAAAATTCGATTTTACATTTTAAAAGTCCAACATATTTAATTGGTTTCCCACCGATTGCCCTATATCTAGATGTGATCTCCTTGGTCGAACTGATCAGTTTCTTTGGGACAGCAGACTTTTTGTTGAAGCTAGCCGGGCTACCGGTATCAAAGAGACAGAAAATAGAGTTAGCAACTACTTCCCTACCCAACTTAAATTCTATTCTTACATAGTTATATACGCCGACCGCAGTGAAGTCATCATCGTCATCGTCTACGGCACCAACTTTGTCCTTTCGCTTCAATATTTTCCTAGGGTTCGGGCAGCTCCGATGCTCATGTCCCGTTTTCCAGCATTTAAAACAGGACACGTCTGGCCTTAACGGGAATGGGCAGTTCGGCTTAGTATGGCCGTACTGGGAACAATTGTAGCAGAGCAATTTTCCTTCGGTCCTTTGTTTCGTTGCAACCTGGGTTCTTGGCGTCGGCACGGGCTGCGAACCGCTTTGCACGAAATACTTGTTTTGGTATCGGTTTATTAACCGCTTCAATTCTTCTATGGTTCGTGCCGTCAACAGCAGGTGTACATTAGGAACCATGTTCCCTATGCCCTCAATTATAAAGTCGATGACTTCCGCCTCTTCGATGTTCGCCCTCTTCGCAATTGCCTGCATATTCAAAACGTAGCAGTGCAGCGTTTCCTCCTTTTTCTTCCAACGCCTTTGTGCCAGCATTTGTAAATATCTTGTCTACCGACTGCAAAGCTGAACTCCTTTATCAGCGCACGTCTTAGGGCGTCATAGCCCAGTGCCGTTGTTGTTGTAAGAAATACTCTTGCCGTCCCAGTCAGGCAGCGACGAAGGGCAAGCAACTTAAAATTTCCATCAGCTCCTGTCGTGTCCAAAATTTCTTCAAAATCGCGTAAGAAGTGGTCGACGGGGTATGCAATGTCGACTAAATCCTCGGCATGTTCGCTGTGCACCACACTACGCAGTAAATTGCGCAACTGGATCGTTGTCGCCGATGGTGGAAAATCCCCATGGGCCTCGGTAAGACCTTCAATTAAATTTTGCCTGGGATTGGCCATTTCCAAAATATATAGCTTTGCGGTATAAATGGGTTTAATCCAACACCTGAAGTTATAAACCACTTACTTTTAGTGGGTAAATTAATCGATCAACCCCGATTTAATAATTCGCGAGAAAAAGCAACCAGCTCGTTGTAATCCTTTTCCGGAAGTGTCCGGCCATCTTTATTTTATTTGACATCAGGATTGCCAACATCTAAATTATTACATAATATATTACAGGGTTGCCACTATATTATACTATATTAACTCAAACTTATACTAGGTTTACACTGGTACTACATTAGCCTAAGCTTACACTAGGTTTACAATTTTGGAATAAAAAAAATATTTATAGGTCGCTCAAAGCACTCAAAGGTTTCTATGTATTTTATAGAAGAAACAACTTTTCGTAGAAATGGTATAGATTTCTTGAAAATCAATATTATTCAATCGGAAAACTCTGTTTCCCTTCAGGAGACTCCCAATAATAATACCCAATTGTTTATTAACCATTGTTTTATAGTAAATATGTTACATTCAACAATTTTTATGAGCTTGAGGCCGTTTTTAGTGAAAACTTATTGTGGAAAAGCAACAATAATTTGAAAAAATGGTAGAAGTGATAGCTATTTCGGAAATCCCCACATTTCCTCATCAGACTTCTTTCAGTAGGATTCGAACCGACGATCACCACTGACTCAGCCAGTTGCCTACGCACTGTGCTAAGTTTGCCTTGTTAATTCTTCTAAGCCAACTACAATCAAGCGCAGCTATTCCGCTGCAATTCACTTGATCATGTGGTTCAGGAAATCAGTTCTAATTTTGATTGACATTTCAATGCATTTTCTGTTGCGGGCAACTGATCCAATACCTTCCCTCCTTTGTGAAGGGGCATACAAATGATACAGAAAAGTGGTAAAAAGTAACGCAACTGTAGTTGATTCCGCCAGATAGACGGAAAATATTTATTTTTAAACGTCAGATCGAAGAACTGGGAGGAAATTAAATTCACCTTTTCTGCAACATAGTTTTATCTCGCGCTGCTCGAAGAGATTCTTTTCATAGCCAAAATTTGATTAATGTGAGTACAGAAGTTGATGTGGTATCGATGGGAATTTTTATCCTCCTATCTTGTTTATATTGAAATACATATTTACTTTTTGGGTACATCTATCCACTAGGTACAATTTTATAATTAAATTTTCCATCCCTGATGGAATATCAGCTGTAAAAGAGGGACAGAAACAAACAGCTGATTGCTCTTTGTTCAATAAACATACCTCCAATTCAAAATTAAACATACCTAGCAGGGTTGCATAGAGAATCTGACACAAATTAGTTGCCAATTAATAATTAATTGGCAATTAATAAATTGAATTTCTGTATGATAAATTGGGTAACAATTAAGGCTTAAATTGGTGAAAAGGTTCTTAATTGCCAATTAGGCCCCTGGTTGAACATAGTCTTAGCAAAGTGAAGTAGTGGAAATAAGCAACAAGAATTAACAAGGCAAACTTAGAACAGTGCGTAGGCAACTGGCTGAGTCAGTGGTGGTCGTCGGTTCGAATCCTACTGAAAGAAGTCTGATGAGGAAATGTGGTTATTTCCGAAATAGCTATCACTTCTACCATTTTTTCAAATTATTGTTGCTTTTCCACAATAAGTTTTCACTAAAAACGGCCTCAAGCTCATAAAAATTGTTGAATATAATTGATAAAAATAAAATATTTCACACAAACAGGTTTGAAACTCCTGCCCGTATTTTGTTTGGAAGTCAAATATTAGTGGCATTGTGTTACTATGATATCGCGGCCGAGTAATCCTTGTCAACTTATTTACAGTAGTCAAAAAATTATAGCCGCACCAAATTTTTACAAGTTTTAAAATATTATTTTTGTTGTTATTTAATTTTGGTTAGTTTTTTATAGTTCATTCTTTACCAACATCCGTATAAATACAAGTTTAAAGGCAGTGTCACACGATTGGGAATTTGCCGAAATTTGGTGCAAATCGTATCCCAATTGTGTGAATACCCAAATATTTTTCTTTATCTTAATCACGAAAAATAATTTGTTGAAAATTTTCAATACAAGATTGCTGTATTGTACCAAACTTTTGACTAAAAAAAAAAATGTCCCAATTTTGTTATTTTGTACAAATGTACCAATCGAGTGACACTGCCTTAAAACTTCATGCAATGCCAAGAATTTAATTTAAATAGCATGAAAATAATTGCGACAGTAACGGATAACGGTTCACAGCATTCAAGGTGTTTGGTGTTGAAAATATTTCTGATTGCACTGATCTTGACAATTTTGAAGATATTCCAGAATGCTCCAATGATTTTAGCAGCAGTGTCGCCCTGCCAAAGCACTTGAGATGCGCTAGTCATACACTCAACTTGATAGCCTCCTCAGATTTTGCAAAACTATTAGACACCGATCAATCATTAAAAAGCAAACATAAGCAGGGCATGCATCACGTAACTTTGAAACGATAGTCGTTCAAACGATACTGACAAAACGATGTTGTCAAAACACTGATTTATGCATTTGTGTTGCTGTTACGTGTTACTGTTACGTGAGCAAAACTGGAATCGAGTTAACGATATCGCACAAACGATCAAACAATTTTTGATTTTTATGAAGCAAGACAATCTTGACACGATATCGTTCAGACGATTTCAAACTATACCATTGCTCAACTATTCCTAACACCAAGCCCTGGCTTCAGACAAAATATTTGTTTAGGGTATGTATTAGGGATGTTAATTTTTTCTCTTTTTACGATCTCGGGATTTTCGGGATGTCATTATCACAATCCCGGGATCCCGGGATTCGTCCCGGGATTTAGATATTCGTTACTTTTAAACAACTTAAATCAAAAAAATGGCTTCTATATTGTTTGAGAAACTCTCCTACCATAAAATAAATAATAAATAAATGGGTCTGAAACCTACTTCTTTATTTAAAGTGGCGTTTTTATTTTTTCTCTCTGACGTCAGTATTTATATTAAACCACTTTGTAATTTTAAAGATATGATTTTTCCAAAAATTATTTACAAAATTCAATGCAATGTAGAATAAAAATATGGGTACCAAATGGAAGAGGAAATTTCTTTAGAATTAAAAAAATTTTAATTTTCTTCATTCACAAGGACGAATAGGTAATTTTTTAAGCTGATAAAGTTAGAAAGATGAAATTCGAGGATGTTATCGAGTTTATATAAGTCCTTAACATATAATAACAAATAATGCGAAATTTCAAGGATACAATTTTATAAGGACATTTTCAATACTTACCAGACCTTAAGAACCAAAAAATTTAATCTGTTTAAATTCTACAGAATTTCCTCTTTAATTTGATTCCCATACTTCTTCTCAAAGCACATTTCACCGAATTTTTTAAATCATTTTTGAATTACTGACGTCAGAGTGAAAAACACAAAACGCAATTTTACTATATTTGGTCCATGGTTTCGCGAATATATTGATTTTTGTGTGTAAAATTTAATATCTTACGGTGTTATATGTACAATGAGATAGACATTTATAAAAAAATATTAGTTATTAAATAAAAACAAAGCAATATAGCCAATACTGGTCAAGAAAAGGAGTTTATATTATTGCCATCAGTGCAAAGTACATTTCCCGAAAATCCCGGGATTATTTGCCAAGAATCCCGGGATTTTCGGAACCTAAAAAAGTCCGGGATCCCGGAATCCCGGGATTAACATTCCTAGTATGTATGTATGGAAAAAATTTTCGAATGTACTTTGTATGGAAGAAAATGCGTGACACTGCCAGAAAAAAATTTCAAAAATCAAGGGGTTTTTTCACCAACTTGAAACTTGCACTTGAATTCTAGACACAAGTTTGAAACTTTGGTGGAACTTCGCAGAATTTGCAAAATGCTTGAAATTTGAAATTCTATAGCTTTTGGTAGATGAGCTATACTTTTATAAAGAATTAATAAACCTTAATCAAAGAAAAGGAAAATAGTCAAAACTTGTCAAAATGTCGCGACCCCGTTAATTTGTCTGACACTACAAATTCTAAGACTTGAAACAAGTATTATTTTCTTTCATTTCTGTATACTTTTTATACATATATGCATAGTTCAATTCTTACAAAAAAGTTGGAACACTAAATCGCTAAGATCGATATTTTTTGAGATATTGGGCCTTAAAGTTGAACAACAATTTCTACAATTTAGTTCAATAATCCATGAGAATTCCACACTACTTAAACTTCGAAGTCCAATATCTCAAGAAATATCGATGCTAGGGATTTGATGGTCCGAAATTTGAATTTGTCGTTCATATTTTTTCTGTAGCTCATGTTATTTACGAGATAGGGGAAAAAACCGAAAATTTCATGAAAAGTTATGGTTTATTGACACGTACTACCTTACCTTATACCAAAAAATGCTTTTGAGCTGTAGAAGTTTGAAGAAAAAAAGCATAGTTTACGTGTATTTTAAACGGGAAATCTTCGCATTTTATGGGCTCAAATTTTCTGGGGTCTTTTTTAGGCATTTCCCTCAAAATATCGAGGTGGGAGTGAAAAAAAATAGTCGCGGAAAAGCACCTAAATAATTTAAATGGTAATGAATGTTTCTTTTTCATAGAAATGGTCCTTTTTTGATTTATTTTGGGCCCGAATTATTATGTTCAAGTGGCAACCGTGAGTACAAGTTTCAAATGGCTAAAAACACATCAGAACACCTACAACTACTAGGTTTCTTATTTTAAAAGGCAGGATTGGCAAATGTTTGAAAGGTACAGTTGGCAAATATTTATATGCAAAATGATCTTTGAAATATATATTTTTATAATTAAGAATTTAAAAACTTCAACAATCGGACCAAAATCTTACGTTGCCTACCAACCTACCAAATTAAAAAGAAGCGACCAAATTTTGTCGGAAAAGATCAATAGTGGCAACACTGATTCTGAGTATGCAGTTTTGCAGCCCATTGAATTCTAGTAGAATAAAGTAAAAGTTTCAAATGGCTAAAAATTTCGGTTGATTTTTTAGAATTTGTAAAAAGCTCGAAATTTGTACGAATTTGTTGAATTGGATTTACACCGGTTTTGTTAAAGAGAAAAATAACCAAAATTAAATAACAACAAAAATTGGTTCGGCTATAATATTTTGACCACTGTATGTATTTTTTTTATCTATATATAAATACGCCACAAGAAAATTTTGCAATCCCTTTTTTGAAGGCACCGTTCGCTCGATTTCAATGAAACATACACCGATTTAAAGGATATAACTTCCTCTAATCCAGAAATGTTAATCCCGATATATTGGGGGCGTGGCATCTGACATATAGACTAAAATGTGAAAACCACTATATCTCTAAAATCAATTATGCTGGAGAACTGAAACTTAGCACAGATGCATAGATTGTAAATACCCTACTTGCGGTGAAAAATGGTAGGTACTGGGAAAGTGGGCTTGGCACTTCCCATACAAACTGAAATTCTCATATCGGTTATCTGTGGAACCGCCTA
>NW_023459053.1:5636-6383 GCF_013731165.1 Rhagoletis pomonella | reverse complement strand
ACCGCCTACGCTAACGTCCTGAAATTTGACACAGCAACATATGTTGTTAATACCGTACTTACGGCGAAAAGTGATAGATTTTGGAAAAGGGGGCGTGGCACCGCCCATACAAACTGAAATTCTCATATCGGTTATCTGTGGAACCGCCTACGCTAACGTCCTGAAATTTGACACAGCAACATATGTTGTCAATACCGTACTTACGGCGAAAAGTGATAGATTTTGGAAAAGGGGGCGTGGCACCGCCCATACAAACTGCAGTTCTCATATCGCTTATCTCTGGAACCGATTATGCTGACGACCTGAAATTTGACACAAAGACATATGTTGTCAATACCGTACTTTCGGCGAAGAGTGGTACATTTTGGAAAAGGGGGCGTGGCACCGCCCATACAAACTGAAATTCTCATATCGGTTATCTGTGGAACCGCCTGCGCTAACGTCCTGAAATTTGACACAGCAACATATGTTGTCAATACCGTACTTTCGGCGAAGAGTCGTAGAATTTGGAAAGGGGGCGTGGCACCGCCCATACAAACTGAAATTCTCGTATCGCTTATCTCTGGAACCGCTTATGCTAACGTCCTGAAATTTAACACAGCTATTTATGATATGAAAGGGGGCGTGGCACCGCTCATACAAACTGAAATTTTCATATCGGTTATCTCTGGAATCGCCTATGCTAACATCCTGAAATTTCACACAACAACATATTTTGTCGAATATTTTGGCGAAAAATGGTAGATT
>NW_023459053.1:3853-5536 GCF_013731165.1 Rhagoletis pomonella | reverse complement strand
TTTTTTTTTCTCAAAAGCAACCCTGCGTGCTTAGAAGGCGTGTGTACCAATAATTTCATCCCTGGCATATTCATCTCCGAGGAAGGCAGTCGCCAAATTCACCCAAGGTTGTTTACTGGTTATATTGTGGAACAGAGTAGAACGAAGTTGTGAGGCGGAGTGTTAATGCATACTTTTTAGAAATAATTCGTATTTTACCAAAATGGATATATACAATGTAAGTTTTTTATACACAAAGTAGATACCTATGTATGTATACAAAGCATATATATTGAATATTCTTTATTTTATTTGTAGTCGAATAATTCCGTTGCAATAAATGATTCGGTTAGCGAAAACTTAAGGCATGCTGCTATTAAAGAAAAAATTAAAAAAAAAGAACAGACCATTGGAAACAAAAAAGGTAGGAGTAATGGAATTGGAAACACCATTCATCCATTTTTGACCGCCACTGTACACATACATATGTATGTATAGCAATAATGTTAATGGACTAAGATCGAAAAAGATATTAAAGAAAGTAAAAGTGATTTACGCTCTTCGTTTTGCACTACGACTAGAAAGTCAAATTTATAACTAAATAATTCAAAGCGTGTTGAAATAATTGATTTTGAAATCTTTTTGTCAATTCTACCTTGCTAAATATTTGTATTTTATCAAAGTTCATTCATCAACTCAGAAAAGAAAGCAAAATGTATATCTTATGAAGTTAATAAAAAAGTTGTATAAAAAGATTATTTTTAGTACCATATAAAACATTTAAGTCCACCCTTGACATTTTTGACGTAGTACAAAATAAAGATCTGTCGAAATCACTTCCACTTTGTGAATAAATATATGCATTTGTATATTAGTATTTTAATATTCATAATATACATACACAGGATATAATATTAACAGAAAAGCCTTGGAACTGCTGCAGGAGTTTGAGTATCGCCCCGTTGTCGAAATTCGACATCTTTCTTCATACATTTTACCTGTCACCAATACCAAATCCTTTATGGAAAGCTTAAAATCGAATAATGAACGTTAATACCGGATTGATTAATGACAATTCTACCAAGTCTCCTCCAAATTTCTTCAGTAGCTTTTGAAATTAGACCGAAAGAGGAACCTCGATTTTCATTTGAAGGGGTTAGAATCAAAAGGATCTAAGATCTGAAATTTTTTTTGAGATAACTAAGCTTAAAGTTGATTACTTATTGTAAATTCTGGATAAATGCATTTGAGATCATTTTTGCCTAAATGAATGCAGGTAAATTAAGTAATTCAAAGAATGTTTACTCTTTGTCACCAAATATTTATATTATATTTTACTATAAAAATATGGGTATAACCTATATTTTCAAAAAATGTCACTTAGACCCTTATGATTCTAACCCCTTCATTTAAATGCATATGTATTTGTATGTATAGATGACTGGGCTACCAAGTTACACCAAATTTTATGTTACTAATATGTTTTCTAAAAGTGAAACAAATCTCTCAATCCCTGCGCCACCTATCGGAAGACAAACACACAAATCCTTCTAAAAACTTTTGAACAAAAAAAATCATTCAATGCGATTTTAAAATCTGGGAGAAAATGGTTCCCAATTGAATGATTCTTGCGATTTTATATGTGTATAAATGTAGTTGTATAAAATTCCATTACCTTATAATAAGTGGTTCCAGAGATAAGCG
>NW_023459053.1:0-3753 GCF_013731165.1 Rhagoletis pomonella | reverse complement strand
ACTTTACATTTTTCCAGATTTAGACGCACATAGCCATGCTGTTTAAGTCTGCTTGTAGCAAATGCTTTTCTTTGATTGATACGTACGAATTATAAAGTTTCACATCATCTGCGTACATTCAAATTTTTTAAAGTTTTATATCTGCAGAAATATCGTTTATAAAAAGCAAGAACAGAATCGGGCCTAGGTGGCTACCTTGCAGGACTCCTGAAGTAACATCAATGACGTCAGAAATAGTATTTTTAAACACTACCCTTTGTGATCTATCATAGAGGTATGAAGAGATGCAACGTAGAAAATTGGGTTGAAGACCAAGAAGATCAACGGTTAAGAGTTTCAAACAAATCCAAGGGTCGTGCTGTAATTTGGTTTAGATCCGATCATTGGATCATAAAAAAATTAACGGTATGCCTAAATTAGTATATGAGAATTGAAGTAGTTTGTGTTTTTGCTTAAACATTACTTGTTTAATAAAAAGTTCTAGTTATAAATACAAGATTCAGTCAACTTTCAAAAGTAATAAAAAATGTTAACAAGTAATTTTTTAGCAAAAAAAAACCGACTTCAATTCTGATATAAAATATATATATATATATATATCTCATGATCCACTGCTCCAATCTTAACCAGATTAGTATGGGACCACCTCTGAGACACTACCTTTTCGATGCAAGAATTACCGAAATCAGTTGATGTGGTCCAAAGTTATGCGGTAACATTCATAAAAAAAATAAAAAAATAAAATAAAATAAAAAAAAATAAAAAATAAATATTCCGGCGAACTGATAAGCTCCTCCTTTTTTGGAAGTCGGTTAAAAAAGAGTTTTGTTGTTAATTTTCCTCGATCCCCAAAAACCACCCTTTGTGGCGCCAACTATTTGAGACAAACAGTACGAATGAAATTATATGAAACAAGTAATTTTTAAGCAAAAAACAAAACCGACTTCAATTCTCATATAAAACTTTAAGATTATCGTTAATTTCTTCACGATCCAATTGTCAGATATAAACAAAATTAGTATGGGACCACCCCTGAGGTACCACCTTTCCGATAACATAAGACATTTATAAGCAGTCCGTTTAGAACAGAGGTTCCCAAACTTTTTTTCTCGTAGAGCCCTTTCAAAAATATACTGGTTTCGGTGGACCCCCGATACATTTCTAAATATTCACAAAGCTCGTAAAAAAATTAAATGTGAAAATTAGATCTAACAATGTAAATTTGCAACGCGGGTGAATTCAAATATTAAAATCAGAGTGGCCAAAATAAAAGTAAAATATTTTCTTGTGTTCTGTTTATAAAAATGACACTTGTATCCTCTCGCTCGGAAGAGTTATATTTTTTAAGAGCACTGCGAGCGCTAGCGTTATTTACATTATCTTCACCATAAACTCATCAAATGTTCGGCTCACTCATGACTTTGCACCTGGAGTATATGTAAAATAGTTTATTTGTATTAATAGCATCATTTTTATTTTTATCAGTCCGAGTTTTAAAGTGAAGCGGAAAATATTTATCACATTTTTAAAACACAAAACTTGAAACATCAAAACGGTTAAGTCTTTTACGCCAAACTTTTAATTCAGAAATTGACAATAGAGAAAAGAACGAGTTTAAAAAAATCGTTGACAAATAACCAAACAAGCAAGAAGCACAAAAAGTGTTCCACCGTCTCATCTTCTTCAAGGCAAGATGGGCAACACCTTTCAAGTAAAAGAATTATAGAAATCAGTTAACGTGGTCCAAAGTTATGCGGTAACATATATAAAAAAAAATATTCCGACGAATTCATAACCGTCTCCTTTTCGTGAAGTCGGTTTAAATTATAGTTTTTCAATTCATTTATTGAACATATATCTATAATATTCAGAAAACAAAGGAACTCATTAGAATGAAAATCTTTGCATATATTGCGGAAAATTTTCTGCGCCAATACGTTTGTACCTCACTCTATGTAGAGTATATTTATTTTATCTTTAAATACAACAAACGAGTTTCTTTGTTTTCTGAATATTATAGATATTTTTCAATAAATGAATGGAAAAACTATAATTTTAACCGACTTCACATAAAGGAGGTTATGAATTCGTCGGAATATTTTTTTCATATATGTTACCGCATAACTTTGGACCACGTTAACTGATTCATATAATTCTTTTTTTAAAAGAAAGGTGTTACCTCACAGGTGTTCCCATACTAATTTGGTTTAAATCCGATTATTGGATCATGAAGATATTCACGATCATCTTAAATTTTTATTTAAGAATTGAAGTCGGTTTTATTTTTTGCATACAAATTACTTATTTACTTAAATCTACCTCTGTTTATTTTTAATTCTGTCACATTAAAACAAATAAACCGGTGAGGGCACGCTGGTTTCACACGCACTTGACCAAAATAAGTCCGAACGCGCTCGTTGCATTGCGCGTCAGACTTCAACTAAAAATAACGGTTTTCCACGTTGCTATCCATTTTTTTTGTCAACAGAATATTTTAGAGAGTAAAATTTTGCATATATGGTTTTTTTTCGTGTGAATAAGTAATGGAGAAGACTATTAGTTTTGTATTTTTACCAACAATTTTATAAAAAATTACCCTTAAAAATTATTTTTAAATAAATAAAACCCATGTTCTTGAAGAGTTTTTAGTAGCAATGAAAATGACGGTGGAATTGTCAAAATCGGTCAATTAGTTCGTCTGTTATTGAATTTACAAGTAAAAAGGACAAAAAAAAGACTTGGCGATATATAAGAAAATATATTTTTTTTGTAAAGGCAAAGTTACACATTTCTTTGTATTGCCAATGGCTATCAGAAAATACTACTACTGATTAGAAATAAAATATCACATAATTAAAGTGGCCCGTTTCAAAAATTCTGACTCCTATGAATTGATAACTTCCCCCTTTATTAAAGTCGGTTAGAAATGTTTACAATTTACGAAACTTAAAAAATTTTATTTATTTATTACATACTGTACATAAAACTTGCATAAATGTATTTAAAGAGTATATTATCTGAAGCGAATTTTCAGAAGTATAAAGCCCCCAAAATATATTCCTGGGTGCGCCAATGGTTGGCGCAGTATATTATTTTTAGAACGTGGCATTTTTCAATGACATAAATACACAACATACAATGTACAGAAATCTACTGAAGCAGTTGAGCCATTCTTCCAACTTCATAGGCAAAATTCATTTACTGAGCACTAAAGGAATGATTTTTGTGTATCGTGTTTTGTTTCAGTTTTGCTCAGGATGAGTCTCTTTACTACAATCAATACCTTGCAAGTGAGCAAAAGAACAAACAATAAGTTTGGTTTGTACTCACCTGCAATTGAAACGTATCGTGTATTGTTAGTGCTCGGGAACAGTATGACAAAAGAATCACAAACTTGAGAACTTGTTGTGGAAACGGGTAGTGGTGATACGTTCGGCTTGTTTTCGTACTCTGGCTAAAATAAATTACAAGTTGGTATTTTCATCATTTGGTTCTTGATTTATGATAAATTATCTAATTTCCATTTAATTTATTGATCGATTTTACAAGGCCAAATGCATAGTTTTCAGCATGATTTGCTTATAAATTACGAATCAGCTTTAAATTACGATAATGTGACCATGCTTTTAAGCTTCAAAAATTTCGTTGGAAGTGATATTTTGTAAAATAATAATAATAATACTGTGGAATCTACACTGCTTATTATTTATGTATACAAGCATGTAGCCAAGCCAAGCGATAATTTCTGTGCAA